>NW_027664968.1:0-84302 GCF_963921795.1 Nannobrachium achirus
CTCACAGGGTTTTAGAATTTACACACACATTTTATATTCAAATGTGTTCAAAATATATATTTGTTAAGTCTTAATAATTGCAAATATGCATTCATAAAGTACTCTATGTATTTATATATTTATACGTAGTGCATACCAGTTGCTTGTGCATGATAGACAAAAGAACACATGAATGCAAACGTATTTACACAATCTCATGTCAAGTTATTAAAAGCGGCACAATGCATAATGACATTTGTTTAAAGTGATCAGCCCAGCCCAGCCCAGTTGTGAGCTTGTAGATCGGCAATTTTCAAATAGCCAACGTATAAAACAGGGCTAAACTGGTTAATTTATGTTTTATAATATTATAATTTATATCTGCAAGGTAACTAGTAAATACAGTTTTCAAATAAATGTAGTAAAAAGTACAATATTTGGATCTGAGATGTAGTGGAGTAGAAGTAAAAGTATTGGACATTGAAAATACCCAAGTAAAGTACAAATACCTAAAAATTGTACTTGAGTACAGTACTTAAGTACATGCACTTAGTTACTTTACAGCACTGCTCGTGGTCCCCGAACCACTGGTTGAAAAACACTGTTAAAACATAACAGCCTACATATGCTCACTGTCTGGACAAAACCTCTTAACTCCATTTTTGAGGTTTTAGATTTTTTTGCATAAATCAGGGCTATTGAACACCCTTTACATCTGAGTGTTGGTTAAAATAATATTGAACCAATGGAAAGTAGTAAAAAGTGCTTGGGACAAAACCTCCTAACTCCACACTTTCTGCCAAACCAGCCAACTCCACCCGATTGGCCTTCTCTTGTTTTCATGAATATGTGCTCTTGCAGGGGTTTTCAAAGTGGGTGACGGGGCACCCTGGGGTGCCGTGACAGCAGTCCAGGGGTGCCGCGAGATAATATAATATTTGTAATTTATTTGGACACTTGAAAAAATATTTAGTATCATTTTAAACTTGAAGTACAAAGTTATTTTCAGTCAGTTCTAACCAAAATGGCTATTATCTCAATGTTTTCCTCGCAACATAATCACTATAATATCGTCACTGTCGGGCAGAAACCTCGTATCTCCAAGTTTCAAAGGTGTACCTCTTTTGGTAAAGCAAAGCCCTGCTTCATCATACAAGACTGTTGCACAAAACTAGTGAAAACAGCCGATCTACAAGCACACAACGCCTTGCGATGCGAGGTGTTGTGTGCTTGTAGATCTGCTGTTTTCACTAGTTTAGTACATTTTATATATAGATGATAAATACAAAACGAACGGTTTTGGACATACAAGGTTTCCACCCGACACGATATGCTATGAATATAAGGTGCTGGAGTGAAAATTATAATGTAGGTGTGCCTCGGATTAAAATAATATTTATAGGGGTGCCCCGAGCCAAAAAAGTTTGGGAACCCCTGTGCTATTGAACACCCTTTACGTCTGTGTGTTGGTTAAAATAATATTGAACCAATGACAAGTAGTCAAAAGCCCTTCGGTCAAAACCTCCTATCTCCACTTGAGCTCATTTTCCTGAAAATGTACATTTTGGAGTTAGGAGGTTTCGGCCCGACAGCAGAGATATATTACTCTACATTTATCAGGTCATATCTGTCTCTAGAACATATTATATATAAATACTTACTCTTATCACTACCAGGAAGTGTTATGTGTGTCTCTAGAACATATTATATATAAATACTTACTCTTATCACTAGCAGGAAGTGTTATGTCTCTAGAACATATTATATATAAATACTTACTCTTATCACTAGCAGGAAGTTTTATATCTCTAGAACATATTATATATAAATACTTACTCTTATCACTAGCAGGAAGTGTTATGTGTGTGTCGATCGTCTCACTGCTCTGCTGTTGGTTAAGATGGAGTCTCCGTCGTTCACTTCTCAAAATGGAGGCTGTAGAGTTTCAGTGCAGAGAGAGGGGGGGGGGGGGGGGGGTGGGGGGGAATAACCACAAAGCAGAAGTAAGACGTTTCACATCATCACTGCCAGGAAGAAACCGCTGTTAGGCTGTGTGTGTGTGTGTGTGTGTGTGTGTGTGTGTGTGTGTGTGTGTGCTGTGTGTGTGTCTGTGTGTGTGTGTGTGTGTGTGTGTGTGTGTGTGTGTGTGTGTGTGTGTGTGTGTGCCTGCGTGCGTGCGTGCGTGCGTGCGTGCGTGCGTGCGTTTTTGTTGTCCAAATATTGCCGATCTACAAGTTCATGTGTTCCATTGCAACAAGTTTTAAGCTTGTAGATCTGCTATTTTCAAAATAAATGTGGAACAATGTTGAGGCATCTTAAGTTATGGTGGTCCCTGGTTACAACATATTTCCATATGGGGGTCCCTGGTACAACATATTTCCATATGGGGGTCCGTGGTACAACATCTTTCATTTCCATATGGGGGTCCCTGGTACAACATATTTCATTTCCATATGGGGGTCCCTGGTACAACATATTTCCATATGGGGGTCCCTGGTACAACATATTTCCATATGGGGGTCCTCATATGAAAGACATTCAAATGGAATGGTTACTCGTTACTTAATGTGTAAACAGTGACATCTTCAGAGCATTATAATGCCAATCTGAGGCAGAGTTGGGCAGGTTCTGTCTTCGCTTTCCTGGAGCGACCACACACACACACCAACACGCACAATCATCAACTTACTTTACTCTGTCAAAACAAGATGCTAGTGTTTGTAGAATTGTTGTCTCTGATATGTTCTATCCTATAACTCTCAAACTATAGGTGGTACAGTTAACCCCTTGACCTTGCCACGTTCTCTCTACAGTTTCATGGAAATCACTGAAGTCAGTCGGACACAGGCAGACATGTGTACGAAGAAACACTTTCAGGTGTTTACATGCCGTCACTAATTGACAGTCTTGCGTTGACCGGCCGGTCATAAACTTAGGCTAGCCTACGCTACTGTGCTCTTTGCATGACTCAGTAAAATAAGCCATATCTCCCAGGCAGGCCTACAGCGTGCCACCCACCTAGACAACAACAATGAGAGGACGATTTCAATAAATGACACACCATGTGAAAGCTTACATTCTGTACTTTCATAATCTGTCAAAAGAATCTGACCCTCACATTACATAATCATACTATTCATAGTCTACAGCAGGGTTCCCCAATAGGCAGCCCGCGGGCCATTTGCGGCCCGCGGGGGGCTACTGTCTGGCCCACACCAACCCCAGTAATAATGGTGGTATAAGAGCAGCAACAACACTAGTATATCGTCGTTGTCGGGTGGAAACCTCGTATCTCCAAATTTGTATGTTCTTTCGCAAAGTAAAGCCCTGCTTCATCATAAAAGGCCGCCGCACAAAAGTATTGAAAACAGCCAATCTACAAGCACACAGTAGATCGGCTGTTTTCACTAGTTATATCATAATTTTTAAAATGATAAATGCAAAACAAACGGTTTTGGACACAGATTTTCACCCGACAACGACGATATCTGAACTGTCGCTGGAGTAGTGGGAATGCCACCGTCGCCCCCTGCAATGTTGTGGCCCTCGGCTTCATACGCTAGACATAATTCAATGTTGTGGCCCTCGGCTTGGTACCCTAGACATAATTCAATGTTGTGGCCCTCGGCTTGGTACCCTAGACATAATTCGGCCCTTGGGGAAAACTAATTGGGGAACCCTGGTCTACAGTATGGTGTGGAAAACGGCCAGGCAGATGAGGTGGTGCGTTTGACTGAATGTACTACAGGGAAGCCCCCTTATGGCCGGGACCATTTGTAATGATGCAGACTGACAAGCCTTACTGCAAGCTGTCAGCTGTTAGAGCCATAAACAAGGACAAAATGGAACAGAAGAGGGGAAATAAAATAGGAAAAAAGGAAATAAATTATGCTGGCACTGAAACGGCAATCTTTCATGTGTCGGTGTGCAGCGACTGTCAGACTAATAGAGGCTTTGAGGCTGCCACTGATACTTCAGTCTATCAAGATGCTAGAGCTATTTCTGTTAATGTGTTTGATTCTTCAGTCTATCAAGATGCTAGAGCTATTTCTGATAGTTAATGTGTTTGACTTCTGCAGAGTCTATGTGTATGTGGTGTTATAATTAAATATTCAATGTGTATGTGGTGTTATAATTAAATATTCTATGTGTATGAGGTGTTATAATTAAATATTCTATGTGTATGAGGTGTTATAATTAAATATTCTATGTGTATGTGGTGTTATAATTAAATATTCTATGTGTATGTGGTGTTATAATTAAATATTCAATGTGTATGTGGTGTTATAATTAAATATTCTATGTGTATGTGGTGTTATAATTAAATATTCTATGTGTATGTGGTGTTATAATTAAATATTCTATGTGTATGTGGTGTTATAATTAAATATTCTATGTGTATGAGGTGTTATAATTAAATATTCTATGTGTATGTGGTGTTATAATTAAATATTCTATGTGTATGTGGTGTTATAATTAAATATTCTATGTGTATGAGGTGTTATAATTCAATATTCTATGTGTATGTGGGTTGACGTGGCACACTGACTATAAACGTTTAAAAACATGTCACAAAGGTTGTGATCCCTGGTCTATCAGCCTCATGTGAGGCTGCATGCAGAGCTGCAGAGTGGAAATCCTTTGTTGCTGCCCTGAATGTCAGCAGACATAATGGACAGTAAAGACAGTGAGGAAGTATGTATAAGTAAGTGAGTAAGCAAGCCTAATCGATAAAATGTACAGTACATGAAACAATTACATTAATTAAGACTAATCAGTGTTATGGAGTTAAAACGCACAGCTAACGTCAGCGTAACTAAAGACTTCAGTCATGTAGAAAGCAGGGTAGTGATGTGGTCATGTGAACTACTACTAGTATTAGTATTAATACTAGTATTAGTGCTAGTATTTATCAGAAGGTCAGTCATGTAGAAAGCAGGGTAGTGATCTCAGGTGCAGAAGAGACAAAGCAGGGTAGTGATGTGGTCAGGTGAACTACTACTAGTATTAGTATTAATACTAGTATTAGTGCTAGTATGTATTAGAGGGTCAGTCATGTAGAAAGCAGGGTAGTGATGTGGTCAGGTGAACTACTACTAGTATTAGTATTAATACTAGTATTAGTACTAGTATTTATTGGAAGGTCAGTCATGTAGAAAGCAGGGTAGTGATGTGGTCAGGTGAACTACTACTAGTATTAGTATTAATACTAGTATTAGTACTAGTATTTATTAGAAGGTCAGTCATGTAGAAAGCAGGGTAGTGGTGTGGTCATGTGAACTACTACTAGTATTAGTATTAATACTAGTATTAGTACTAGTATTTATCAGAAGGTCAGTCATGTAGAAAGCAGGGTAGTGATCTCAGGTGCAGAAGAGACAAAGCAGGGTAATGATGTGGTCGGGAGCAGAAGAGAAGCTGCTTCCTCTCTCTCTCTCTCTGCACAGAGAACAGGAAGTGCAGTTTGCACGCCAACAGTAACTAAGAGAGTTACAGTGGTGGAAAAAGTATGCACATTTTTAACTTAAGTAAAAGTATCAATACTGCAATATAGAAATACTCTGTTACAAGTGAGAAGTCCGGAATTCAAAATGTACTTGAGTAAAAGTATGAAAGTGTTGGCATCAAAATGTACTTAAAGTACCAAAGTACAAAATGTTTGAAAATAGCAGATCTACAAGTCGCGATGTGACACGTATTCAAGTAAAGTACAAATACCTCAAACTTGTACTTGAGTACAGTACTTAAGTAAATGTACTTAGAGAGTGAGGTTAGTTTCAACACTCTGTAGGAGGAGAAGCACAGGGACTATGTGTCTGGTCAGCAACAGAGCAGTGTTGATTTTGTCAGGTACTTTGGATTTAGTCTTAGTCTTAAAACTAAATCATACAATTTAGTCCGGTTTAGTCTTCTGAAATTGTTTTAGTCTAGTCGACTAAATATCAAAACATTTTAGTGTTAGTCTAGTTTTAGTCTTTTAGGCTAAGTCTTTTAGGCTAAATACCACATGATTCGACACAAGTAATTGTTCTACTGTCTGTTACTCTGTCAGTGCAATATCAAAAAGATTCAGAAAAAATACAGTGCAATTCTGAGTTCTCAAAAAATAATAAACTAAACACCATCTTGGCTGTAATGCCATTGCACCTTAATTTACAGTAGCAAATACAATACTTATGTTAATGTTCAAGTAAAACTGCTATGGCTAGGCTACAATGCCTAGTGTAGCCACAGTGTCACTGCCAGGTACAAAATCTCTGCTCTGCAAATAACATAGTAACAGTATCAATCACATCTGACACTGTCTGCTACTCTCTGTGCAAAACCAACGAGATTTGAAAAGAACAGATAAGTGCCTACATTCTCAAATGTAAAGATAAAAGATGTATTTCGGTTTAATTCCATTTAGTTTTAGACTTAGATTTTTTTTTAATAACACACATTTAGTCTTAGTCTTCTGAAATTATTTCAGCTCTGCACGTCCCTGCTGTGCAAAGCAATACCATATAATAGTCAAACATTCTGTCCTGCTAGCCTATAGGATGGTGAATGTGTACATTACCATAATGTCCTGCTAGCCTATAGGATGGTGAATCTGTACATTACCATAATGTCCTGCTATAGCCTATAGGATGGTGAATCTGTACATTACCATAATATCCTGCTAGCCTATAGGATGGTGAATCTGTACATTACCATAATGTCCTGCTATAGCATATAGGATGGTGAATCTATACATTACCATAATGTCCTGCTATAGCCTATAGGATGGTGAATCTGTACATTACCATAATGTCCTGCTATAGCCTATAGGATGGTGAATCTGTACATTACCATAATGTCCTGCTATAGCCTATAGGATGGTGAATCTGTACATTATCATAATGTCCTGCTAGCCTATAGGATGGTGAATGTGTACATTACCATAATGTCCTGCTATAGCCTATAGGATGGTGAATCTATACATTACCATAATGTCCTGCTAGCCTATAGGATGGTGAATCTATACATTATCATAATGTCCTGCTAGCCTATAGGATGGTGAATGTGTACATTACCATAATGTCCTGCTATAGCCTATAGGATGGTGAATCTATACATTACCATAATGTCCTGCTAGCCTATAGGATGGTGAATGTGTACATTACCATAATGTCCTGCTAGCCTATAGGATGGTGAATGTGTACATTACCATAATGTCCTGCTATAGCCTATAGGATGGTGAATCTGTACATTACCATAATGTCCTGCTATAGCCTATAGGATGGTGAATCTGTACATTACCATAATGTCCTGCTATAGCCTATAGGATGGTGAATCTGTACATTACCATAATGTCCTGCTATAGCCTATAGGATGGTGAATCTGTACATTACCATAATGTCCTGCTAGCCTATAGGATGGTGAATCTGTACATTACCATAATGTCCTGCTATAGCCTATAGGATGGTGAATCTGTACATTACCATAATGTCCTGCTATAGCCTATAGGATGGTGAATCTGTACATTACCATAATGTCCTGCTAGCCTATAGGATGGTGAATCTGTACATTACCATTATGTCCTGCTATAGCCTATAGGATGGTAAATCTGTACATTACCATAATGTCCTGCTATAGCCTATAGGATGGTGAATCTGTACATTACCATAATGTCCTGCTATAGCCTATAGGATGGTGAATCTGTGCATTACCATAATGTCCTGCTATAGCCTATAGGATGGTGAATCTGTACATTACCATAATGTCCTGCTAGCCTATAGGATGGTGAATCTGTACATTACCATAATGTCCTGCTATAGCCTATAGGATGGTGAATCTGTACATTACCATAATGTCCTGCTATAGCCTATAGGATGGTGAATGTGTACATTACCATAATGTCCTGCTATAGCCTATAGGATGGTGAATCTGTACATTACCATAATGTCCTGCTAGCCTATAGGATGGTGAATCTGTACATTACCATAATGTCCTGCTATAGCCTATAGGATGGTGAATCTGTACATTACCATAATGTCCTGCTAGCCTATAGGATGGTGAATCTGTACATTACCATAATGTCCTGCTATAGCCTATAGGATGGTGAATCTGTACATTACCATAATGTCCTGCTATAGCCTATAGGATGGTGAATCTGTACATTACCATAATGTCCTGCTATAGCCTATAGGATGGTGAATCTGTACATTACCATAATGTCCTGCTAGCCTATAGGATGGTGAATCTGTACATTACCATAATGTCCTGCTAGCCTATAGGATGGTGAATCTGTACATTACCATAATGTCCTGCTATAGCCTATAGGATGGTGAATCTGTACATTACCATAATGTCCTGCTATAGCCTATAGCGGGGGTCAGCAACCCGCGGCTCTAGAGCCGCATGCGGCTCTTTAGCGCCACCCTAGTGGCTCCCTGGAGCTTTTCAAAAATGTATGAAAATGGAATTGTTTTAACGATTTTTTTATCGTCACTGTCGGGCAGAAACCTTGTATCTCCAAGTTTCAAATTTGTATTTTTTTTTCCCCCCGCAAAGTAAAGCCCTGCTTCATCATAGAAGACTGACGCACAAAAGTAGTGAAAACAGCAGATCTACAAGCACACAACGCCTCGCGGTGCGAGGCGTTGTGTGCTTGTAGATCGGCTGTTTTCACTAGTTTAGTTCATTTTTTAAATGATAAATACAAAACGAAGTTTTGGACATACAAGGTTTCCACCCGACAACGACAATATATAAGACTTTTAAATAATGTTGCGGCTCCAGACACATTTGTTTTGGGTTTTTTTGGTCCAATATGGCTCTTTCAACATTTTGGGTTGCCGACCCCTGGCCTATAGGATGGTGAATATGGTACATTACCATAATGTCCTGCTATAGCCTATAGGATGGTGAATCTGTACATTATCAGAGCCTTCATTCAAACAGTTGTTTTACCTTCATCAGCAGAGGAGACGTTGGAAGAACAGAGACGTCTGTTTATGAGGAGTGTTGAGTTGATCTGAGGCCGTCGTCTCTTCCTCAAACTCTACCAGAACAACATCTGTGACGTCACTGTGGTCTGACAGGAAACTACATGAAATAAATCCATTTATTCACATGAAATAAATCCATTTATTCACGTGAAATAAATCCATTTATTCACATGAAATAAATCCACTTATTCACCTGAAATAAATCCATTTATTCACATGAAATAAATCCATTTATTCACATGAAATACATCCATTTATTCACATGAAATACATCCATTTATTCACATGAAATAAATCCATTTATTCACATGAAATAAATCCATTTATCCACATGAAATATATCTATTTATTCACAAGAAATAAATACATTTATTCACATGAAATAAATACATTTATTCACATGAAATAAATACATTTATTCACATGAAATAAATCCATTTATTTAATGTGGTCCAACATGAAAGTACACTTAAGGAAGAAATGTAAAATAAATCAATGTATTCATATGTTTCCGAGCTTGTAGATCTGCTATTGTTGAAAAGCCAAAGTATAAAACAATGGTTAAAGAGGTTCAAATGTAAAGTGACACACATGCCTTCCAGCTCTTAAAGGGTTAATTTGACTTCTAAAGCAACTTCTTACGCAACTCGTCTGAGTGTTGAGATGTCAGCCTGGCTTCCTGTGAAAAGCCTGCTTTCCATTTGCTGTTCAGTGTTCATATCCTGTCTAGAGCCCGTCTACTGCATCTGCTGGTTCCCACACACACATACATGCACTCACACCCACCGTTTCCCTTTCCTGTCCAGACCAGAAGTGTAAACTGCAAAGTGAATCTAACTCTTCCCAAGCGCAGGGCAGACTAAACCATTTAGCCTTTCATAAGGGGTGAGAGGAGCCACACAAATTATCTATTTATTCTTTGATACAAAGTTCAGTCTCTTCATGGATTTTATTCTTCTAATTATCTAATTAATCTTAATTCAGTTTATTAGAAGAACAAAGACCCAACATGAGAACCTTTTTGAGGCCCTGCACCCCCATGGGTCCTCAGTGGTAACTCAGTCCACCTCGGGTCTTTTCCTCCATGCTTTGGTCTGACACAACTTTCTGCTCTCAACTCTCTCTGATTGCTGTTCATTTAGGCCAGGGGTCTTCAACAGGGGGTCTGGGACCCCTAGGGGGTCCTCAGAGTTACTACAGGGGGTCCTCCAAATCTTCCAATCCTTTTTATAATAACAACTTGAACCCTAGAGTCCATTTTCTGAGAACTGCAGCCAAAAATAGCAGATCTATAAGCTCACAACGACTCGCGCTGCGAGGCATTGTGAGCATGTAGATCGTCTATTTACAACATTTCTGTTATTAAAAAGCCCTTAAATTGTCACTTTAGAAATGTGCAGATACCCTCCATAAACTTAAACTTTGTGTTGATTTGTTTACTGTTGAGTTTTGAATTGATTGAAGAATTTATTAGAAGTTTGCAATAGAAAAAAGTACAGTTTCATGACAGTACAAATCACTGGTACAAGGTCAACTAAAAGGAGATCCTAGAAAGACGAAGCTTATTTCCACAGGAACCACACTTTAAGTATCTCATATAACATTGAAAGACAGACGGATAGAACATAGTACTTTATCTAGGATAATATCAGTTTCAAAAGCATAACATCAAATACAAAAAGCAGAATACAAAGAAAAGGGGGGGGGGGGGAGCATGGGGGCTTAGTCTATTTACAAGTCACGGGTAGCTGCTGTCTGAAGGTGATTTTTCATACCAATTTTGAAGGGCTTGTGGAAGGGCATTCCACATGTTGATGGTATAGCAGGAGAACGAGTTAGCGCCTTGTTTAGTGTTAAATCTACGCTGATGATGATTAGTGGAGCTGCCTCTGGTGTTATGATCGTGAACATCCTTGACCTTTAAGAAGTAGTTTGTCAGGTACATGGGAATCTTGGAGGTGTAGTGTATCTTGTACACCAGGCCCATTGCAAGATGCTGTACTCTGTCAGCTACTTTGAGCCACCCCACGCTTTCGTGGTGATGCTCGGTAAGGTGGGTCAGAGGAGGGAGACCAAGCACAACCCTAATTAGTTTGTTTTGGGCTGTTTGGAGCTTTAGCTTTAAGGCAGCTGGGGCGTCGCGATACCAGACAAGGACTCCGTAATCAATGAGGGGCCCAATAAGAGCACCTCCTAGTGTCTTTCGGGATTTAATATTGATCAGCGGGGCAACTCTTTGCAAGAAGCGAATTCGTTGATTGACTTTATTGATTACCTTGGTGGTCATTTTTTCACTGGATAGGTTAGCCTCCAGGATGCAACCCAGGTAGCAGATGTGATTTTTTCTCTCTATCACAGTGTCACCTACTTTAATTGTGAAGTTCTCAACTAGGCTAAGTTTCTGACTAGATCCAAAGAGGATACATTCAGTTTTCCCTAGGTGAATTGAGAGTCTGTTGTCATTGAGCCAGGTGCAGATCTTGTTAAGTTCACAGTTAAGGGCCTTTTCAACCTGCAATATGTCTCTGCCTGAGACTAGGAGAGCCGAGTCATCCGCGAACAGAAACAGATTGCAGTCACAAGCAGATGACATGTCGTTTACGTATATTAAGAACAACAGTGGTCCTAGTATACTCCCTTGAGGTACTCCACAGTTTACTGGGAGGGGGGGGGACAGGGTTCCGTTGACTTCCACCATCTGTTCCCTCCCCACCAAGTAAGAGTGCATCCATCTCACTGCTGTGCTATCAAGACCAATAGCTTTGAGTTTTTCAATCAGAATAGAATGATCGACGGTGTCAAATGCCTTCTGGAGGTCCAGCATGACCATGCCGCAATATTTGCCATCGTGAATTTCACGTTTGATGTAATCATTCAAATAGATGAGGCATGTATCTGTGGAATGGGACTCTCTGAAGCCAGACTGGAACTCGTAGATCAGTTTATTCTCTTCAAGATATTTAGCCACCTGTTCATAGACAATTTTTTCCATTACCTTAGAGATGGAACTAAGGATTGAGATTGGCCTGTAGTTGCCAGGGTCAAGTTTACTGCCTTTTTTGTGCAGGGGGGTTACCTTGGCTAATTTGAAGTCCTGGGGGACATAACCCTGCTTGATAGATAGATTAATAATATGGGTAATGATTGGGGCAATGGTGGCAGCTGAGTCTATGAGAAATTTGGGGGCGATTTTATCATGGCCAGCGGCCTTGAATTGAGGTAGGGTGCGCAGTTTTTTAAACACTTCATCAGTTGTCACCGTGGCAAGTTTACAGTTGTCTTTGCATACCCCAAGGTTCCTGTAGAATTTCAAAATGTGCCTAACACCAAACAGCCCAGATGGAGCGGGCAGTTTATTGACCAGATTTTTGGCCATGGAGGTGAAGTAGATGTTGAGATTTTTGGCTACATCAAGACTATCAGTGAGGAGGGTTATGGGAGTTTGGATGGATATGTTGCTGGCTATGGATCTGAGTTTAGCACCACAGCCTAGCTGGGTTTTAAATAGCTTCCATAGGTCTCGTGGTTTGTGGATGTTTTCCTCAACTTTGTGAGAAAACAATGTTGCACATTTAGCTAACCAAAATAAATTGGGGACCCACCTGGGGGTCCCGACCCACAGGTTGAGAACCACTGCCCTAGGGTTAACATTTACATTTTTTCTTTGTCTTTTTAAGCTTGTAGATATGGTTCTATAAAGCAACAATGTAACTGATAACATGACACAAATGTAAGGTTCTATAAAGCAACAATGTAACTGATAATATGGCATAAATGTAAGGTTCTATAAGGTTTGGTGGGGGGGGGGGGGGGGGGGGGGGTGGATGAATAACCACTGTTCTAGCATCATTCATTTCTGTGCATTTCTGTGCATAGTGGGCTCCTGATGTCCTGTCTTTGTCATATGTTTGTGACAATGCATAAGGCCTCTCTCCCGTCTCTGTCCCCGCCACAGGCATCGACCAGGGACAGATTATGACGGGCAGCACTGGCACGCCACGGAGGGCTACTTCTGCTGCGTGCGCTGCACAGGTGAATCCTTACAGGTTCATTAGGCCTCTCCCATAGTGTTAAATTAACAATCAGGATTTGACATTCTCCATTATTGGAAACCCACATGTGGATATAAGGGTCGTGTCAGAGTCCACCATCATTGAACCAGCATTGAGTGTGTGAGCTGGAATATATTTTTCTGTCCTAACAAAAAAATATGTATGGTTAAGAATTGTAATACAGGGGTCTGCAACAACCACCATCTTATGAGAAATGAAGCCACATAAAGTGGTGGCAAATCCACACAAGAAGCACCTTTGTTTGCACCATAAATGGTAAATGGTGCATTTATATAGCGCTTGTATCCAAAGCGCTTTACAATGTGCATTACATTCACCCATTCACACACATTCCTACACCGGTGGTGGTGGAAACCATGCAAGGCACCAACCTGCTCACAGGGAGCAACTCGGGGTTCAGTGTCGTCTTGCCCAAGGACACTTCAACATGTAAACAGGAGGAGCCGGGATTTGAACCGCCGACCCATGGACCATTGGCCAATCCGCTCTTCCTCCTGAGCTACAGCCGCCCACCATCAATTCCTTTCCCCTATTCTCACATACTAGGGTGTGATGTCACTGTACTGTAGCTAAAACAATGCAGTTTACTCTTGTATTCACTCACATCCTGGGTATTAAATGAACTCTGAGAGAACCAAATGGACCTCAGAGTGAACAAATGTTAATGTTCTGTCAATTTAACACTGTATAACATCTCTCTCTCACCTCCAGGGTGTCATGGAGCGTGGTGGCTTGGACACAGGGTGCAGTGGTGCCACAGGGTGCAGTGGTGGCGGGCGACGCCCATCATGAAGCTCAGCTGGCGCAGGTCACCCTGCAGGTCACCCTGCAGGCCTGCACGTACAGGGGGAAGTGAGATAATGCTTTAAAGACAGGGTGAAATCAAAAACATGTTTTCACACTTTTAGAGCATATCTGTAGTGATAATATGGCCATACCTAACACTAGATGCCAAAATAATTGAACATAAACAATTTTTTGTGTATATTTATATATAGGTCCCTAAATAGGCCATTCTTAATTACTTCCTGTGAACAGAAATTCAAAAAGTGATGACATAGACAGGTCCGCTTGCATATAAATGAACCTTTGATTACATTCACCTGTTTGTTTCCCATTGCTGGCTCCCATTACTCCCATTACTCAGATTTTAAATCCCATCGCCTGAAGGGCTGGTCCCCTCGGATTGGTTCAGAAACACACAGGCTTCCTTTCAAACTGAAACTTCAAAATAAAATACCCAAAATAATCATTTCATGGGGTCTTTAATTGCGACCGTCAGGTCGCATTTACTACCAAAACCTCCACCGGCTGTCCGTCTTTCAGTCAGTCAGTCAGTCAGTCTGCTCATATCTCCGCAACCGTTGCCCCGATCCATGCCAAATTTTGCACACACACTCCTTGCCTGCCAAATCACAACCTCCACCCATCAATTCACACATGACCCTCTTCTAGCGCCACCCTGAGGCCGATTCTTGCAAAACACATTTTTGGACACAGCTCCTACAATTTTTCCCCTAAAATCACGCCAATCGGTACACAGTATGTCTACACTCATGTCATCAACATGGATCTGTCCCATATAGCGCCACCTTCAGGCCGATTTTTTAAAACACATTTTTGGACACTACTCCTACAGATTTTACCCTAAAATCACGCAAATCGGTACACAGTATGTCTACACTCATGTCATCAACATGGATCTGTCTCATATAGCGCCACCTTCAGGCCGATGTTTTAAATCACATTTTTGGACACTACTCCTACAGATTTTGCCCTAAAATCACGCAAATCGCTACACAGTATGTCTACACTCATGTCATCAACATGGATCTGTCCCATATAGCGCCATCTTCAGGCCGATTTTTTAAACCACATTTTTGGACACTGCTCCTACACATTTTGCCCTAAAATCACGCTGCGACCTGACGGTCGCTTATCTCCCGATTAGGGAGTCTTAGCTGGTATTAATATATACTATTAATTGGTAATAAAAAAATTTGGACACTGCTCCTACACATTTTGCCCTAAAATCACGCTGCGACCTGACGGACGCTTATCTCCCGATTAGGGAGTCTTAGCTGGTATTAATTTATCTATAAATGTGAGAAGTCTCTGTGTGTCTGTAATCCGCGTATCTCGAGAACCGTTCGTCCCACCGGCTTCAGATTCGGCACGCGCGTTCCCCGCCGCGGCACGGAGTGCAGTGCCGGGTCTCGACCCGACCCGACGCGCGGTTTTCCCGAACCGGCGCGAAACGTTCGGAATCTCCTTATGCGGGGTTGATTGTTGACATCAGGCTGTTCCGGAGGAAATCGGCGAAAGCTCTGACTCATTGTGACATCACTTCATAAAAGGCTCTGACATCACGTACGCCACATGAGTCAACAAAAAATCTCTGTGATTGTGTATGTATGTATGTATGATGGCCACGGACCCCCATCTGAAAACAGGTATAATGGGGTTTGCATTAAAGGGCGGGGCGCGTATCTCGAGAACCGTTCGTCCCACGGGCACGCGCGTTCTCCATATATGGGCATAAAATGAATGCCCCCATATATGGGCATAAAATGGATTGCAGACAGACAGATACAGATATCTCCATATATGGACATAAATGGACAGAGGCAAACAGATGGTCAAAGATCTCCATATATGGGCATAAAATGGACGCAGACAGACAGATACAGATATCTCCATATATGGGCATAAATGGACACAGGCAAACAGATGTTCAAAACGGGTCCTATGACAACAGGTATAATGAGGTTTGCATTAAAGGGGGAACCGGCACTGTGTCTGCAACACAGTTGGAGGCACAGACAGATACTCCATATATGGGCATAAAATGGACGCAGATAGACAGATATCTCCATATATGGGCATAAAATGGACCCAGAACTATAACTGCAGTGATCTCCATATAAAGATCTCCATATATGGGCATAAAATGGACGCAGACAGACAGATACAGATACCTCCATATATGGGCATAAATGGACACAGGCAAACAGATGTTCAAAACGGGTCCTATGACAACAGGTATAATGAGGTTTGCATTAAAGGGGGAACCGGCACTGTGTCTGCAACACAGTTGGAGGCACAGACAGATACTCCATATATGGGCATAAAATGGACGCAGATAGACAGATATCTCCATATATGGACATAAAATGGACCCAGAACTATAACTGCAGTGATCTCCATATATGGACATAAAATGGACGCCGACAGACAGACAGACAGATACAGATATCTCCATATATGGGCATAAATGGACACAGGCAGACAGATGGTCAAAACGGGTCCTATGAAAACAGGTATAATGGGGTTTGCATTAAAGGGCGGGGCATTCATTCCCTATTTACATTGTTCCGAGTTGGCCAGGTCGCCGACTAGACGCTGGGCCGCCCGAAGGGCGGCCCAGCTTCTAGTACTATTAATTGGTAATAAAAAAGCCTCACAAAGCATCTTTAAATTGTAATATTGTTTTGAGAAAACAATGCCAAGAGTCCCGACCCCCAGTTTGGGAACCACTGTTCTAGATGACAAAAGGTCCAAGAAGTAGGCCTGTGTGAATTAATCTCCTTATCGCAATTATTTGAGATAATCACTATCATATATTTTTTGCATAATCAACGTAACCCTTTTCCAAAAATATCTTCAAGCTTAGAACAACATGTCATTCAATGTATGCATGTTGTCATGCGCTGGTCATTTCCTTACCCTGGAAGTAGTCACACTTGACCCTTACAGGGTTCCCACACATTTTTACAAATTCATTTCCAAAACTTTTCCAGAATATTTAACACAATTTCCAGGACTATATAACAATAATTCAGCTCAATAACAAGTCGCTTACTCCTATGCGCAATGCCTAAAGACAGGTAGTGTATGCCAGTGGTTCTCAACCTTTTCAGGCTGTGACCCCCAAAATAATTATATTTTAACTGGGGACCCCCCACCCTGACGAGCACTAAGAGTTGACGAATTTTGTATAACACGTTTCTATTGTGAAAATAGCAGATCTACACGCTCACAACGCCTCGCGTTGCGAGGCGTTGTGAGCATGTAGATCGGCTATTTTCACAATTTCTGCCTCTAATATTTGACAATTTGGCCAATGTTTAATTTGTCATTTCAGGGGTATTAACAAAATCAATAACCAAAGACAATGCATAGCTATTTTTTTTCCCAGGACCTTCCAGGAGCCTTGATCAATTCCAAAACCTTTCCAGTACTGGAAACAATATTTGTCTAATTTCAAAATATTTCCAGGAATTTCATGACCGTGGGAACCCTGTAGTCAGGGGATATCTTTAGAAATAGTGTCAAATCCTGGAATAAATTCCTTACCAAAACATTTCTTCACCAATGTGTTTGTAAAGGTGTCTAGTAACACATCTCACAAAGACTGAAATTCAGTTTCCCTAGGAAAATCTTTGACAGCTAGGGTAATTATGGGTCTCATTCACTCACTATACACTATACTATAGGGGGAAAAAATCACTCCCAAAAAATATGCTTTAAGTGGGATGTGAGGGGTCTAACTAGGTGTTTTTAATTATTCTGAATCCATTGCAAGCATTGTTTTTGCACCAAAAACATTCCTTGGGATAGAAATGGACCCCCATACCACTGTGAAAAGTGATGACTCATCACTAAACCATCATTTTATGGTCTGTTTTTAGCCCCATGAATGTTTTTTTTTGTGCAAAACAAATGCTTGCAATGGATTCAGAATAATAAAAAGAAAAAACCTAGTTAGACCCCTCACATCCCACTTAAAGCATATTTTCTGGGAGTGATTTTTTTCCCCTATAGTATAGTGTATAGTGAGTGAATGAGACCCAGAATTACCCTAGCTGTCAAAGACTTTCCTAGGGAAACTGAATTTCAGTCTTTGTGAGATGTGTTACTAGACACCTTTACAAACACATTGGTGAAGAAATGTTTTGGTAAGGAATTTATTCCAGGACTTTTTAACACAATTAGTGCTGCAGGGTATGAAGGGTTAACTTTTCGTTGACGCCACGCAGATCCGCCCATTAGCACACGCTGTTATTGTGTAAGGCATGCCTGGAATGTGTGTACACACACGGACTGCTGAATGACATCAACGATTACGTCATCTAGTCACATGACTTGTGTCATGTGACAGTGTGTCATGGCGGCCGCAAGGCTTGTCTTGTTGTTGTTGTTTGGAGCCGTGCTATGGGATATAAAGTCTTATTTGGAGTAAATGAAGTCTCTTTATGGGCCTCTTCATTGACTTAACATGGAGGAGCTTCACTTCGCGTGCACGCCCAACGTGCGTTTTAAACAAATCGCGGACATTACCGATGCGGCCGCGACCGGAGCTACATACAGTAAGTATTAATACATTTACTGTAAATACAGTAAGATTGACGGTGAGCGCTGTCAATGGCGTCGTGTAGTAACCGGTTTTAATGACGGTGAGCGCTGTCAATGGCAGCAGAACAGTTAAGATATCCCCTTACCCTGGAAGTAGTCACACTTCCCGTCCATGGAGATGTAGTTGACCAGGATGACGCTGAAGATGCTGGCCCACAGGTGGATGTCGTTGAACACCAGCACGAACCCCACGTCCTGAAAGACAAGGTCACAAGTAGGGACGGGCAGAGGACGTTAGAGAGGCAGGGGCTGACATTTCTAAAAAGGGCCTTTTGGTGAAAACATAGAAAATAGCCGACCTCCAAGCTCACAACGCGTCGTGCCGCATTGTGAGCTTGGAGGTCGGCTATTTTCAGCGTGTGATACAACACTGAACTAAGCATAATCAAGTCAGTAAAGGAGATGTGGCGTAACGGCATGGCTTTCTACACAGAGAGGGAAATTCTTTCAACATGAGATGCTGCATTCAAGTTCAGGAGAGTTTGGACAACGCAATTCTCTTGACTGCTGCTTTCAGGTATAGCATGGAAAGAGGGGGGCATTTGCATTTCTTTCACTTCAGCCTTAAAAACTGCATTCATGGTCTGGAGAGAGGGCACTCTCAAGCCCCCTTTGATGTCCATGTGTGCACGTGCCTGATCACAAGTCTGAGACACACTTCTACAGACCGACCCTAAACTCAGAGCTTAAAAAACAAGGAGGTCTGATGCTTGATGTACAATGAAAACCATTGTAGATGGAATTGAAAACCTACGTAGATGCAATTTGAAAACGTACGCAGATGCAATTTGAAAACTTACATAGATGGAATTGAAGAGGATGAGCAGAGGGATCTGGATCATGCACACCTGCACAGCGATACAGCTTCCCACTTCAAGGCTGAAGACAAAACAAAATAAAAAATAAATAAAAATCATGGAAGTTCATGAAAATATATGAATACGGAATATCCCTGTCTTTTTTATGTTCAAACAAAATGAACAGTAGATACAAAACGAGTCATTTCCCATTTCAACCAAAATCTATGTATTTATTTATCTTGGTTTGGTTCTTACCCATTATGTTTTACTGTGATCAATCAACATTTACAATTTAGACATTTGGTAGACGCTCTTAATCCAGAGCGAGCGATTTACCCTGGGTGTTAATCTCATCTTAGTTTAGGCCAGGGGTTTTCAAAGTGGGTGACGGGGCACCCTGGGGTGCCGCGACGGCAGTCCAGGGGTGCCGCGAGATCATTTGATAATATTTGGAATTTATTTGGACACTTGAAGAAATATTTAGTATCATTTTTAAACTTGAAGTACAAAGTTATTTTCAGTCAGTTCTAACCAAAATGGCCGTTATCTCAACGTTTTCCTCGCAACATGATCACTAAAATATCGTCACCGTCAGGCAGAGACCTCTGTCGCACAAAACTAGTGAAAACAGCCGATCTACAAGCACGCGACGCCTCGCAATGCGAGGCGTTGTGTGCTTGTAGATCTGCTGTTTTCACTAGTTTAGTACATTTTATAGATGATAAATACAAAACGAACGGTTTTGGACATACAAGGTTTCCACCTGACAACGACGATATGCTATAAATATAAGGTGCTGGGAGTGAAAATGATAATGTAGGGGTGCCTCAGATTAAAATGATAATGTAGGGGTGCCTCAGATTAAAATGATAATGTAGGGGTGCCTCGGATTAAATAAATATTTATAGGGTGCCCTGAAAAGTTGGCAACCTCTGGTTTAGGCCACGCCTAGAACGGATCACACAGCCTGTTTAAAGGACAACTTTGTTTTTTTACAACAAGGGTTCATATTTTAGATTGTAATTAGAGCAGGGGTCTTCAACGTTTTCAGGCCGGGGACCCCCAAACTGATGGGGAGATGGAGCAGGGACCCCCTACCACCTCGTAGGGTGGGGGGGTCGGGGCTACGACATATTTTTTATTTTAAACATGTACAAGTTACAGCGAGCAGGGTGGGCCGTACCACTACCATTTCTAAACATACTACTTATTAACTGAGAACCAATGTCAATAATATCAACAATCTGTCAATTGCATAGTAATCATGTATTCAAGCTATTCAAAATGGATAGAATCATGATTAATTTTTTAACATAAGAAAAATGGCACAAAAAAAAAAAACATTTTTTTTTTTTTTAATCTTTTTTTTTTAAGCAATAATTTCGCGGACCCCCTGCAGTACCTCCGCGGACCCCCTAGGGGTCGCGGACCCCCTGTTGAAGACCCCTGAATTAGAGAAAAGAAAAAGTGAGTTTTCATTTGCTTCGTTCTATTGTTTTATCGCGTTTACCGTGCTAAAATGTGGGGCATGCGTACAAGTGGCTAAATATGTCTTTTTAGACACAACAAGCCAGCAGTTTCTTTATTGCTATTTACAGTAACACTTCTAGCCCCCATAAGTCACATCCAACCATGAAAGGTAGCGTTGTATCTTGGGAATGGGCTTATTCTGTGTAAAATTAGATATTTAGCCGCTTGTACGCATAACCCAACCAATGAAATAAGAATCTCTAAAACAATAGAAAGAAAGAAATGAAAACATTTTAACACTCATCTTTTATAATTACAATCTAAAATATGAACCCTTGTTGTAAAAAAGTAAAGTTGTCCTTTAAGACGAATACCAGGCTTTCCTCTGAGGTGGAGCGTCTGGTGACGCGAGGTTAACGGCAGCCAACAGCGGTGTAACTGTGGAGAGTGAACGAGGCCATGAAGCAGCTCCTACCTCAGGCTGTGGAGTATGAACGAGGCCATGAAGCAGCTCCTACCTCAGCTCCTACCTCAGGCTGTGGAGTGTGAACGAGGCCATGAAGCAGCTCCTACCTCAGCTCCTACCTCAGGCTGTGGAGTGTGAACGAGGCCATGAAGCAGCTCCTACCTCAGGCTGTGGAGTGTGAACGAGGCCATGAAGCAGCTCCTACCTCAGGCTGTGGAGTGTGAACGAGGCCATGAAGCAGCTCCTACCTCAGCTCCTACCTCAGGCTGTGGAGTATGAACGAGGCCATGAAGCAGCTCCTACGTCAGCTCCTACCTCAGGCTGTGGAGTGTGAACGAGGCCATGAAGCAGCTCCTACCTCAGCTCCTACCTCAGGCTGTGGAGTGTGAACGAGGCCATGAAGCAGCTCCTAACTCAGGCTGTGGAGTGTGAACGAGGCCATGAAGCAGCTCCTACCTCAGGCTGTGGAGTGTGAACGAGGCCATGAAGCAGCTCCTACCTCAGGCTGATGTTGTTCTGCAGGGCGAACTGGATGCCGTTGACGATCTCGGGGAGCTCTGGCACCATGGCCAGCACCGTGACGCCGATGAAGTACTGGAGACACCAGGACGGGGACGAGAAGAGGACGTTAGAGAGGCAGGGGCTGACATTTATAAATAGGGGTGGGCGTAGGGCTGTCACGATATGACATTTTACATGACGATTAATTGTCACTCAAATAATTGCCGATTAACGATTTAATTGTCGTTGATAATTACATTTCTGTTTGGCTTTTAGGCTTTGAAGTTGTACATGATGACACATAACCTAAATATACAAAGAAATCACTGACATATTTGTCAACTTACTTAAAAAAATTACTTTGATAGTGGAAATAGCCGATCTACAAGCTCACAACGCGTCGCATAGCTTGTAGATCTGCTATTTCCACTATTTCAGACATTTTTCAACATTCACGATTATGACGATTATGACAAAATAACTGCGATAATGTCAAATAATCACGATTAGACGATTATGTAATAATAGACCGTTTGTCAGCCTTCTGATTGGTCCCTGAGACTCCCTGACTGGCCAACCAGAAAAAAACATTCACTTTTTGCTATCGGGGGTGGAGTTTGTGCAGTGGAGAATGTTAAATGTGGCTTTCAAAACTGTCCGCAGTGCGCGACACGGCGATCGCCCGGTACGGCCGCGATCTCGGCCGTGATCTCGCTCATCATAATGAATAAGCTTCAACAAGCTAGTTCACATGGACCATATCAATGGTCTTAGAGTCACGATTGGGTATATTTTAAATGGGCAGAATTACGAAAAGCCAGCCTATTATGTGAGGAGAACCATTATAGTTCTGTCCTCTTCCTACCCAAGATGCAAAGCGCTTTCTCTTGCTATGTCTATTCTCTCTCTGATCCAGAGGATTAAACTATTTAAAACATATATTTTCGGGAGAAAACTACTGTTTTGCTATGTAATTACTGTACCCTTTTCTTCCCTTTTTATTAATATCACGTAGATGTGTTTTTTTTGGTACTATATATAGCTGTAATGAGGCTATGAAGGAAAAAAAAATCCCATCCACTACCACTATAAAATAATCTGCAAAGAGGATTCTGTCCCACTGGGATTAAACAAATTAAAACATATATTTTCGGGTAAACCCCCTGTTTTGCAATGTAACTACTGTACCTTTGTCTTCCCTTTTTATTAATATCACCTAGATGTTTTTCCTTTGGTACTTTATATAGCTGTAATGAGGCTATGAAGGGGGAAAAAAATCCCATTCACTGCCACTATAAAAACAATCTGCCCAGGGTCAAATGTCCCATCATAGTAACAGGGCAGAATGGGGCGGGATTTGCAAAAGGGTTTATTGTGACAGCCCTAGGTGGGCGATATGGAAAAATACAATATAAGCTGTATCACGATACACCATTTTATCACGATTCTTTTTCATGTTGGTTTTTATGGTTATTTTTCAATTTACTTGACTCTCTGGGTTCCTTTTGGGAGGTCTAAATTGAACTTTACAAGTATGTAACTCTGACAGTATACAAATGAAACCAAATGGACCCTTACGGGTCTATTTGGTTTCATTTGTATACGGTCAGAGTTAAGTGGAGACCTTGACATTTTAAAGTTTGAGAACTACTGATTTAGACCAAAATGCAGGTTTAAATTGAATTCGGCAATGAATCTCTATATTAACAATTAAACAGGATTTTTTACAAGGCTCCCTCAATTGTATCACAATATATTTGATACCTCTGAAAAGGCATATCGTGGAGACATTGTATCGTCTCAACAATAATTATCACCATATCGCCCACCCCTAGTTCTAAAAGGGCCTTTTGGTGAAAATATAGAAAATAGACGACCTCCAAGCTCACAACACATCGGCTACATTCGGTACTTAATACCACACTGAACTAAGCATAATCAAGTCAATACTGGAGATATTCTACACAGAGGGAGAAATTCTTTCAACATAAGATGCTGCATTCAAGTTCAGGAGAGTTTGGACGAGGCAATTCTCTTGAATGCTGCCTTCAGGTATGGCATGGAAAGAGGACATTTCTTTCACCACAGTTAAAACTGCATTCATGGTCTGGAGAGGGCACGTTTTACAGACGGATAAAAGGGCAGGGGCTCAAGCCCCCTTTGATGTCTATGTGCGCACGTGCATGATTAAGACATCAATCAATTAACACTTCTGTTGCCAACCCGAGTTTCCTGAGTTTGTATAGGTACCCCTCCTGTGCAAACCCCGAGTTTCCCGAGTTTGGGCCGTTTTTGAAAAAAAAAAAAAAATGTAATAGGCATGATTGCGATCGCGAAATTGCATGTTTAACCCCCATACCAACCCATTCTTTCAAACATGGCAGCCATGTTTGTTTACATCTGAAGAAAACATAATGGCTGCTATATCATGAATGCCTGAACGGATTTCCAAGCGGATTGTTTTGTTTGAAAGCTGTGAACAGCGTGCACACACGTGGTGCATGATCTAGGCATGGGCGTGCACGATCCGTGCACTATAAATGGTAAATGGTGCATTTATATAGCGCTTTTAATCCAAAGCGCTTTACATAGATTGTGCATTACATTCACCCATTCACACACACATTCATACACCGGTGGCGGAGGAAGCCATGCAAGGCACCAACCTACTCACCGGAGGCAATTAGGGGTTCAGAGTCTTGCCCAAGGACCCTTCGACATTAACTCAGGGGGAGCCCGGATTCGAACTGGGAACCCTTCGGGATTTATACCCTTCGTGCTCTAATACCAGTTTCTCTACCCCTGAGCTATGCCGCCACTATGAATTACATGGAAGTCTATGGAGACCATGGCATCTTGGACCTTCAAAGAGATTTAATTGATTGCAACTTAAAGTTATACCATGTAACTTTTTTTATAAAACAAATCATAAAATTGTCCCAACTGTTAAATCGCAAAAGTTTTAGAACACCAACTCCGTTAATTTCATCCCCTAAAGCCTTCTGTAAATATGTTTTCAATGATTCTGACCGGGGACCGGATTTCGCGGCAAAATTACGTCATCACACTACTGGCCAATCACAGCGAGGGTTATACACTGCCGGCTGGAAACTACCGCCCCGTTTCCATTCTTAGCTCCATATCCAAAGTCATGGAGAAAATAGTCTACGAACAGATTGCAAGATATCTCGATGAGAATAATCTGATTTACGAGTTCCAATCTGGATTCAGAAAATCCCATTCCACTGACACATGCCTTCTCTATTTGACTGACCAAATCAAACGCGAAGCGGATCAGGGCAAGTATAGTGGCATGGTCATGATGGACCTCCAGAAGGCATTTGACACCGTGGATCATGCTATTCTGATTGAGAAACTAAAAGCCATCGGTCTTGACAGCGCAGCAGTGAGCTGGATGCAATCTTACCTGGTGGGGAGGGAACAGGTGGTGGAGATTAACGGTACCCTGTCCCCCCCCCTCCCAGTAAGCTGTGGAGTTCCCCAAGGTAGCATACTGGGACCTCTGTTGTTCCTAATATACGTGAACGACATGGCATCTGCTTGCGACTGCAACCTGTTCCTGTTCGCGGATGACTCGGCTCTCCTAGTCTCGGGCAAGGACCACTTGCAGGTTGAAAAGACACTTAACTCTGAACTGAGTAAGATCTGCACATGGCTTAACGACAACAAATTATCAATTCACCTGGGCAAAACCGAGTCCATCCTCTTTGGATCAAATCATAACCTCAAAAAGGTAGAGAACTTCACAATCAAAGTGGGTGACAAGGTCATAACACGAAAAAACGAAATCTCCTACTTAGGATGTATCCTTGAAGCTAATCTTTCCAGCGAAAAGATGACTTCAAAAGTAATACAAAAAATCAACCAACGAACTCGTTTCCTACAGAGGATCGCCCCAATGGTCAACTTCAACACACTGAAGACCATAGCTGGTGCAATAATCCAGCCCCTCTTTGACTATGGAGTCCACGTATGGTATCGTGACGCCCCACAAGCCCTAAAAACTAAACTCCAAACAGCCCAAAATAAACTAATTAGGGTCCTGCTTAACCTTCCCAATCAGACTCACCTCACCGCTACTCACCAGTTAAGAGTGGGGTGGCTCAGAGTAGATGACAGAGTACAGCAACTTGCAATGGGCCTGGTGTACAAGATACACTACACCACTATGATACCCAAGTACCTGTCAAAATACTTTAAAAACGTTAAGGATGTCCATAATTACAACACCAGAGGCAGTGCCACAGATCACGTTCAACCCAGAGTCAACTCAAAGAAAGGGTCGAACTCGTTCTTCTGCTACACCACAAAAATGTGGAATGCCTTACCGAAGGCCATAAAGGAGTGCGGATCACTAGCATCCTTTAAAATTGCCCTAAAAAACCACTTACAGGCAGCAGCCGTTCACAACTGGTAAAAACCTAGCCCAACCCTACCCTCCCTGCCCCTTCCTTGTATATACTGTACATACTGATTGTTTAGACTTACTGTTACCTGCCCCTTCCTTGTATATATTGTATATACTGTACTTACTGATTGTATAGACCTACTGTTTTCTTTTTTTCTTTACATATCTACTGCATAGTACTGTGTTCTATTTGTCTGTCATTCAATGTTATATGAGATACTTTAATGGTTTCCTGTTGAAATAAGCTTAGTCTTTTCATGGATCTCCTTTTAGTAGACCTTGTACCAGTGAACTGTACCGTCATGAATCTGTACATTTTCCTATGCAAACTTCTAATAAAGCCTTCAATCAATCAATCAAACGGCCAATCACAGCGCATCTTGAAGTGGGGTCGCTATGGCGACCATATTTGTAGTCGCCCGTGTGTCTCTATACTCAAAAGGTAATCTCGCCTACCAGGCAGGGTGAAGGAGTCAGTTTCTCCGGAATGCCTGAACGCACAGGAACCAGGGACCCCTCTAAAGATAGATCTCGGCGAGGTGGAGGCAGACGCAGGACGCAACCACGGTTTGCTATAAGGCTACTGACCACTAGTTGAGCATCTTACACAGTATAGCTTTAAAGGGGCACTCCACCACTTTTCAACCTATGTTCATATAATTGGTCCTCACTCAAAAATAGCTTTTTGGGCAGGGCTGTGGGCAGGTCAGAAACCCATCGTCTTGTGACATCATCGATTGCCAATTGTTCTCGCGATAATAAAAATCTAAATATTTTTTTCAAAAATATTGATACAATTATTTTTTGGGAAAATGATGATGTCACAAGACGATGGATTCTGAACTTCCCACAGCTCTCCTAGGAGACTTGGACTGAGTAGAAAAGAATTGTGATATTTTATCATGAACATTAGTGAGCACCTATTATATGAAGACAGGTTGAAAAGTGGTGAACTACTCCTTTAAGTGTTAAAACGATAGATACTCTTTTTGTTACCACCGATATATTATTGATTTGACAGCTGTTACAATTTCAAACATGACCTGCTTTAATTACTTCAGTCCATATTAGTAGATTAATGACTAGTATTAAATTCACTATAGCTCTGCTCGTCTTGGATCCGCTGCTGCTTAGCTGCCTCCTCCACCCCAGCCTCCACCTTTTGATCAGAGTCTGGCATAGGATGAAATGGGGATCCATTTAAAAAATACAATAAATAAACTGCTATTGTACTATTGTATTCCTATGGGGGGTTTTGCATACACTCGCATGACTGAACCTGATTTAGAGATTTTGAGGTGGTTTTGGTTTGCTCAGGAAACTGTGAGAAATTTTCCCTTTCATGATTTTTCCTTATCATACAAGCAAAGTCTTGTTTTTGTTCTACCATTTGAGACGTTTTATAAATATGAAATAAAATGTTTTGATTGTTTTCTGAGCATTCTAATTCCATTTCTAAATCTCAAAAACAGGTCAAACTGACCTATTAGTCATGCAAGTGTTAAAGTTCCCTGATTTTGCTTAGCAGGCATGCTCTATTCAGAAACACCTCTATTCAGAAGATTGACTTTCATTATTCTAAATAGAGGTGTAACCTAACCCTAACCTAAACCCTAACCTCAGTGGGGGTATTTCTGAATAGGGGTGTTTCTAAGTGGGGGTGTTTCTGAATAGAGGTGTTTCTAAGTGGGGGTGTTTCTGAATAGAGGTGTTTCTAAGTGGGGGTGTTTCTGAATAGGGGTGTTTCTAAGTGGGGGTGTTTCTGAATAGGGGTGTTTCTAAGTGGGGGTGTTTCTGAATAGAGGGCTGCCCCCCAGGCATGCATGTCAAAAATTCAGGGAACATCTCCGAAAGCGAACCCAAGTTTAAAGTTGTACCATGTAACTTTTTTTATAAAACAAATCTTAAAATTGTCCTAACTCTTAAATCGCTAAAGTTTTAGAACACCCACTCCGTTATTTTCAGCTTCTGAAGCCTTCTCTTTATATGTTTTCTATGATCCTGACCGGGGTCCGGTTTTCGCGCAAAAATTACGTCATCATACACTATCGGCCAATCACAGCGAGGGTTATACACTGCCGGCCAATCACAGCGCATCTTGAAGTGGGGTCGCTAGCTATCACAATAGGGCGGCCATATTTGTAGGCGCCCGTGTGTCTATCTATACTCGGGTGAAACACTCCGTTTCTCCGGAATGCCTGAACGCACAGGAACCAGGGACCCCTCTAAAGATAGATCTCGGCGAGGTGGAGGCAGACGCGGGGGTGACGCGGGGGTGTGAGGCCCGGTCCGCGGCGAAAAACGGCCGAAAGACGCGGACGCTACTGACCACTAGTTGAGCAACTTACACAGTATAGCTTTAACTGTATTCCATTTGTTACAATAATAAACTGTGTACCTGGTTGATGGTAGAGTGAGTGAGGATAGGTTGGATGTTCTCCGTGGTGAGGTCGGCGCAGGCGGCCATGAGCAGCGTGGCAACGATCAACACGCCTAGAGCTCTCCACCGGGACCAGTGGACCACATGGTGACCTGCTGACGCGCACACACACACGCACGCGCACGCACACACGCGCACACACACACACAAACACACACACACACACACACACACACACACACACACACACACACACACCCACACACACACAAAATGGTTAAAGTGGTGAAAATCTAATGTAACAAAGATAGAATAGAATAGAATTAATT
This sequence comes from Nannobrachium achirus, assembly GCF_963921795.1. NCBI lineage: Eukaryota > Metazoa > Chordata > Actinopteri > Myctophiformes > Myctophidae > Nannobrachium > Nannobrachium achirus. The sequence goes on from NW_027664968.1 coordinate 28,818, forward strand.
CCTTTCCAATCACCAATGTGTTTGTAAAGGTGTCTACAAACACATCTCACACAGGTTGAAATTCACTTTCCCAAAGCAGGGCATCTGTGACTGACAGCTGCTGAAAGTCGGGGTGCCGTTAACTTTACTACACAGCAATGATTCTGAATTTATTGCAAGCATTAGTTTTGCACGAAAAAAAACACTCCTTGGGCTAAAAAACTGCCCCACAAAGAAATGGTTTGTGACGACCTGGAAAAGTGGCCACGGCAAAACAAATGCTGAAATAGCAACATACGTTTTTTCAGAAAAATGTGTAGAATCGGCCTACATCAGTCCTTCTCAAACTCTGTCATGTCAAGGACCCCCAAAAAGTATTTGGCCGTGAATTCCCGTCTCAAAATGTGTTGTTCCAGGGACCCCAAGAAGCAAAGGTTTTAGTTAAAAATGTTCCCTCGCGCTTTGCATAGAGCCAGGGGCGTCAACTGGGTATGGCAGGGGAATGCAGCTGCCCCCCAGGGGGGAAAATAAAAGTTACTTTCAAATATAAATCGATGAATGTCTCTTTGTCTATCTGTTCTAGTTATATGTTGTTAAATTACAGTAAAATAACTACAAATTAAAATTTTTACAACATGATCACTTTAACAAGGTATTATAATTATATTCTCCACACTTGTATTCTCCCCATCTTGACAGAATGGTATAGTCCCAGGTTCCACAGGTCAGCTGCACAGGTGCAATGCATTATTGTTAATTGTGGCACGTTTACTCTACATGCCAAGTTTAGCTGCACTTGAACAACCGTTCCAGGCTGCCATATCCAGCCCAAGAAACCATAGACCACCACGGGGGAAAAAATAAAATGTACTTCTTAAAATAAACGTATCATGCCTGTTGCTAAGGTATGGCAACATGACTGGTGTCACGCGCGTGCAAGACAACCGGTCATGTTGCCATACTGTACCTTAGCTTTTTCTGAACTGACGCCACTGCATAGAGCCTATGGGGCTTTAGGTCCACTCACCCTCCTCCCCGTCACATGCTTGCATGCAGAAACACACACATTCTCAAGCAGCAGCACATGCACGGAGAAAAGTCGCTTTCTCGCTCCCCGAGACGTGCACATGCATGTGCATGCACCGCATGCACGTGCAATGTCGTGCATGCACACACGCACCTGTTCCATGGCTGGCGGTAGGGGTAGCAGTAGGAGTAACGGTACTATTAATGCTCGTGTTGTCGCTCTTCGGATGGTCAGTGTTGGTGACCTTGATGTTGAGGTTTGTCGTTGTGCCGCCGTCTTTAGGGAGCGGACCGTGACCTAGAGCAGGGGGTTTCAAAGTGGGTGACGGGGCACCCTGGGGTGCCGTGACGGCAGTCCAGGGGTGCCGCGAGATAATTTGATAATATTTGGAATTTATTTGGACACTTGAAAAAATATTATTTATTATAATTTGAAACTTGAAATACAAAGTTCTAACCAAAATGGCTATTATCTCAACGTTTTCCTCGCAACATAAACACTAAAAATATCGTCACTGTCGGGCAGAAACCTCGTATCTCCAAGTTTCAAATGTGTACGTCTTTTGGTAAAGCAAGGCCCTGCTTCATCATACAAGACCGTCGCACAAAACTAGTGAAAACAGCCGATCTACAAGCACACAACGCCTCGCGATGCGAGGTGTTGTTTGCTTGTAGATCTGCTATTTTCAGTTTAGTACATTTTATAGATGATAAATACAAAACAAACGGTTTCCACCCGACAACGACGACATGCTATAAATATAAGGTGCTGGGAGTGAAAACTATAATGTAGGGGTGCCTCGGATTAAAAATATATTTATGGGGTGCCCTGAGACAAAAAAGTTTGGGAACCCCTGACCTAGAGCTGTCACCATTACCATGTTTGACATGATGATTAATTGTCACTCAAATAATTGCAATTTAACGACTTGGAACATATGAATACAAACTAAGGCTGGGCAATATATCGAAAGGTTATCGATATCACGGTATCAACCTGAAAGGTATACATATCAACGAAGACGGCTTGAAATGAGGTATTGGTGTATGTGTCAAATTAATTAACAGACACACACTATGCATGCATGTAGCACATGCAAAAGATCTGTCCATCTGTAACCAGGTGTGGTTATTTCAATAAAACCATTGCTGGACAATGGAAATAAGGCATTTAATGTCTTTATTTTGTTTGTACTGTGCATGCATGGATATGCTATTCATTATCTGGGTTCGGCAGGCAGTGGAAGCAGTTTTTACTAATATCGTGAGTAATATCGACATCGAAGTATTCAACAACGTTATCGAATATCAAAGGTTTTCCTGATATCACCCAGCCTTAATACAAACTTAATTTCTGTTTGCCATTTCAGCTTCATAATCACAACAAAATGACTGTAAAAACATTTCTTGAAAATAGCGGAAATAGCTGATCTACCAAGCTTACAACGCGTTGTAAGCTTGTAGATCAGCTATTTCTGTGACAGGCGTACCGTGGCCCTGGCCGCCGTGGCCGTCGCTGATGTGGATGTCGTAGATGTGGGAGTGGGTCTTCAGCGTGAAGATCAGGCCGATCAGGTAGGCTACGGGTAACATCAGGGAGATGGTGTAGACCAGAGGCCTGGAGGAGAAAACATTTACAGTTTAGGCATTTAGCAGACGCTCTTAATCAATGTTGTTGAGTTTTAGTCATAATTTAGTCACCTGAAAACTATTAGTATTAGTCTAATTTTACATTTACATCAGGTAGGCTACGGGTAACATCAGGGAGATGGTGTACACCAGAGGCCTGGAGGAGAAAACATTTACATCAGGTAGGCTACGGGTAACATCAGGGAGATGGTGTAGACCAGAGGCCTGGAGGAGAAAACATTTACATCAGGTAGGCTACGGGTAACATCAGGGAGATGGTGTAGACCAGAGGCCTGGAGGAGAAAACATTTACATCAGGTAGGCTACGGGTAACATCAGGGAGATGGTGTAGACCAGAGGCCTGGAGGAGAAAACATTTACATCAGGTAGGCTACGGGTAACATCAGGGAGATGGTGTAGACCAGAGGCCTGGAGGAGAAAACATTTACATCAGGTAGGCTACGGGTAACATCAGGGAGATGGTGTAGACCAGAGGCCTGGAGGGGAAACAATTACAGTTTAGGCATTTAGCAGACGCTCTTAATCAATGTTGTTTTTGACAGCAAATTTTGATTTAGTCATAGTCATAGTCTTTTGACTGAAATGTCATTTAGTTTTAGTCATAATTTAGTCACCTGAAAACTATTAGTATTAGTCTAATTTTAGTCGACTAAATATAATGTGTTTTTAGGCGACTAAATCTACAGTTGATTTAGTCAACTGAAATGTATTTTGGCAGGCCTTGATGGCATCGTAATGACTGATTTTACACTTGGTTGCGTGCTGAAAATAGCCGATCTACAAGCTTGTAGATCTGCTATTTTCAGCAGGCAGCACCTTAGAGCAACCAAACATAAAATTACTCTCTTCTCCACTAGTCCCTCCCCAACGTTTTAGTCTAGTTTTTATTTTGTTGACGAAATTGTAAATATATTTAGTCTTAGTCATCACAGCTTAGTTTTTGTTTTGTTTTTATTTAGTTTTTGTCAGTGAAAAAAACGCAGTCGACAAACATTTTTCGTCATAGTTTTAGTCGACAAAATCAACACTGCTCTTAAAGTGGGCGTGACACGGCCAAAACAGCTAATTATGGCTATCAAATTAGCCAATTTTTTTAATGATGTCATGTACCCCCATGTTAAATTACCCAATCAAATTAATTTATTGTAGTTACTGTACTGAAAGTAGTACTTTCTGTACAGTAACTGAATTAAACCAGTAAGACTCCCTAATCGGGAGATAAGCGACGATCGGGAGATAAGCGACCGTTGGTCGCTTATCTCCACAAATAGGCCAAAAGTTTGTTTTACCAATTATCAAGACATACGTGACAGTTTGCCATGGTTACTCATTGAAGTTGAATCTCCATATATGGAGATAACCTACGCATCACACTAAGTCTGACCTCACCAGCAACTTATGTATCCATATATGGAGATATGATGACATCACACAGTCCTCAGCCGATGATGTGGCGTGATGTCATACAATACACAAACGAGCCCTACAGTATAAAGGGGCAATTCTTGCCAGGAAAGAAGCATTTCTTCGACTCAGACCTTATCACCAGGGTTGGCTTATAGCAGCTGTCGGTAGATAATGCCGGTCTTATATAAGGGTCATTTGTGTACGGTGTGATTTGCCATGGTTACTCATTGAAGTTGAATCTCCATATATGGAGATAACCTACGCATCACACTAAGTCTGACCTCACCAGCCCATATTTGGGCATGAGCAACTTATGTCTCCATATATGGAGATATGATGACATCACACAGTCCTCAGCCGATGATGTGGCGTGATGTCATACAATGTACAAACGAGCCCTACAGTATAAAGGGGCAATTCTTGCCAGGAAAGAAGCATTTCTTCGACTCAGACCTTATCGCCAGGGTTGGCTTATAGCAGCTGTCGGTAGATAATGCCGGTCTTATATAAGGGTGATTTGTGTACGGTGTGATGTCATACTGATGTCAGCAGTGTGATGTCATACTGATGCGGAGATATGAGCAGGGCAAAGGTGTGACGTGTGTGATGTGACGGACGTGACGGACGTGACGGTCGGCCGGTGGAGGTTTTGATACTAAACTGCGACCTTACGGTCGCAATTAATTTGATTGGGTAATATGACGGGAGGGGGCGGAGTTGAGCGCTGAGTATTATCTAGTGAAACAACCCCAATAGAACTGTGCGAGGAGAAAATGCGACAATTCATAAAACAAATTTTAAAACAAGCAGTTCTAGGGGTAAAAATGTGATATAATCTGCTATAGAATCCCCCCTAACCGCGTACAGGGTACAAGTCTTCTAACAAAAAGGTGTCAGAGATTAGAACGAGGGTCCAACGTTCTCCTCGATCCTCCGCAGCACAGACCACTTTTTAGCAGCCATCTCTGCTAAAAAGTGCTCCAGTGCTTCACCGGAGCTCCGGAGGACTGAAGTCTGTGGTAGCCTGTGTGTGTGTGTGTGCGTGCGTGCGTGTGTGTGTGTGTGTACACACACACAATAGCTCTTGAAAATAGCCGTGTGGTGCGGCGCTACCAGCTAACAACAACACATCACGCTGTGCGCGGCACCGCACGACGGACGAAGTATACATTCACTAATAACTGATACGGCCCCGCCTCCTTTTCAGACCGTTTGAAGAAAGACCACGTGACCTACTGTATCATAATGTTAAATTTCGGCCGGTGTCCCGCCCCCTTTAAGGGCCCACTTCACCTCTGGGACAACCCTATCTTATTTTATTGTTGTTTGGGACACGATCAACACAATCCTGAGTTCTTTTTTGTGTTCAATCTGTGTTTTTAGATATTTTGGTATTTCAGCATGTACTAGTGATGTATTTTGCGTTGGGGTCCCCAGAATATTTTGCAGGGTTCCCAGATGATTAACTTAATGTGCAACATTGTTTTCTCACTCAACAGTAAACAAACCAACATAAAGTTTAAGTGTATAGAGCAGGGTTCCCCAATAGGCGGCCCGCGGGCCATTTGCGGCCCCCGGGGGTTTACTGTCTGGCCCACACCAACCCCAGTAATAACGGTGGTATAAGAGCAGCAACAACACTAGTATATCGCCGTTGTCAGGTGGAAATCTCGTATCTCCAAATTTGTATGTTCTTTCGCAAATCATACAAGGCCGTCGCACTAAAGCAGTGAAAACAGCAGATTTACAAGCACACAGTGGCGGTCTGTCAGGGCTAGCAAAGTATTCAGTGAAGGTCCTACTTGCCTGATAAAGAAATGTATATTTAATAATATATATCTATTTTTCATTCATTTATTTTGCTGCTTTCATTCTCTCTCTCAGTCAGGCTGGACACACTGCTTCCACTAGGGGCGCATGTCTAAAAATGCAATTGTTTTTTTTAACCAATCAGGTGTTTTCTTGTGTTGTCTCCAGGTAAGATAGAGCCCCTCTGAACCTCAGTTAGAGTGCCTGCTGCCTTTGAAGTGAATGGTCGTTGGGCAATGTATTGTTATTGGCTGGTTCTTTAACCAATCACATTTTGAATTTTCCCTCCTGGGCGCATTTTTTCAAATGGGGTCACCTTCTAGAGTGTTCTAAAGATCCCATCTCTGGGAATAAACATTGTCCAATCAGAAAAGAGAACTGCTGATATTCACATATCCCAGCCCTGGGACGAAATATTGTTAGTCCAATGAGAAAAGAGAATTGCTTCCTGATTCACATGGAGTTGTCGTTTGACCTGAGCAGAGCTACATTCTACATTTACTCACAACAATTAACACATAAAGAAACGAAAAATGGCGGAAGGAGGAGAAGAGACAGAATTAGTGGCGGATTTACTGGCAAGGCCGTTTTCAAGGAGACCTTTTCAAGAAAAGCTTGACATTATAACGAAGGGTCGGCCTACACCGGACCTGCCGAGGCTGACCAAGCAAGAGAAAGGATTTGTCCGACATTTCCAGTCTACCAATTATGCACGGTACCCGTGGCTTACTGGATCGGCGCAACTTATTAAATTATATTGCTGGGAATGCATGTTATTTTCAACTGCGCATGGTGCTTGGAGCCACGATGGATTTGCAAATCTTACCTGCCTAACGAAAGCTGCAGGCAAGCACCAGGGTACTGCAGGCCATCTCCAAGCAACAGTGACCATGAAAAGGTTTGGTCGCGACAGGGTGGACCTACAACTAAATGAACAAGTTCGAAGGGAAACTGAACTGCACAACGAACAAGTTAAGAAAAACAGGGACATTTTGAAGAGGCTGATTAACTCTGTCATTTTCCTGGGGAAACAAGAGCTCCCATTTCGTGGCCACGATGAGAGCAGGGAATCCACTAACAAGGGAAACTATGTTGAGCTCCTTAATTATCTGGCGGAACATGACCCAGATTTGTATTATCATCTCACAACCAACAAAGTGTTTAGTGGGACTTCAGGGAAGATACAAAACGATTTGATTAATGCCATAGCTGAAGTGATGGGAGAGGAGATAAAAGGAGAGATACAAAAAGCACCGTTTCTTGCCGTTATGGTGGACGAAACGACAGATGCAAGCAACGCAGCACAGCTTTCTTTAATGGTTCGTTATGCGACAGACAATGGTGTTAAGGAACGGTTCATCAGATTTGAGAATGTCTCTAGTGGTAAGCGGGCTGATGACATTGCTACTCTCATTTTCAGATTCCTGGAGGAAAATAAGTGTTTGGATAAGGTGGTTGCACAGTGCTATGATGGCGCAGCCGTTATGTCCTCCGGGTTAAATGGGGTACAAGCTAAAGTTAAGGTGAGGTGTCCCCAGGCTTTATTTGTACATTGCTATGCCCACAAACTAAATTTAGTTCTGACCCAGGGAGCATCAAAGGTTAGGGAATGCAAAATATTTTTTGCAAATCTCAATGGCCTGTGTTTTTTTCTAGATCTCCTAAACGCACAGAGCTTCTTGATGCGATCTGTCAAAAGCGCCTGCCTCGTGTTGCACCTACACGTTGGCATTATAATTCAAGATTGGTCAGCACTGTATTCGAAAAGAGAGAGGCCCTAAAGGAGCTTTTTGAGCACATTATAGACCATTATGATGAATATGATGATGATGCTGTGAACAGTGCTGATGGATACATTAAGCACTTGAATAATTTTGAGTTTAATTTTTGCTCTCCACTTTTAATGGCATTTTGGCTCACTCCGAGGTGGTTTTTGGAGTACTTCAGAACAAGTCACTTGACATACAATTCTGTCTAAAAAGAGTAGACGAGTTTTGTGACACTATTGAGAGGGAGAGGGGAAGATTTGATGCCATTTACGATGACACTGTGAGCGCAACAGGTGAACCACGTGCACGGCTGGGCAGAGCAGGGGATAATATCCGCGCAAGTTATAAAACACTGCATGGGGAGATTGTGGATAACCTTATTGGACAGCTAAGAAACAGGTTTCAAGACCACGAGAAAATAAAATTCCTCTCTCATAAACGCAAAAGAGTTCCCTACATATCGGACAGCATTCCCGGAGGAGGCATTCAAGAGCCTTACGGAGAGCCACGGACCCCTCTTCGACCTCCCGCGGCTTAAAACAGAGCTCACAGTAATGTATGGCATCACTGATTTCGCAGGGAAAAGCCCTTCTGATCTTCTTCTTTTCCTTCAGAAGGAGGATCTACGTACAAGTCTGCATCAGCTATACAAATTGACATGTCTGGCAGTGACAATTCCAGTATCCACAGCCTCTGTGGAGCGTTCATTTTCAGCCCTAAAACGCATTAAGACATATGCAAGAAATACGATTGGACAGACTCGTCTCTCAGCTCCATGGCAATAGAGAGGGACTTCTTAATGGAATTAAAGCGCAGAGAAGTTGGATTTAACCTGCACGACCGTGTCACTGAACTGTTTCTAAAGAAAGAAAGGAGGATGGATTTTGTCTTTAAATGATGGATGTGAGCTGCCTCCTACGCACTGTATTGCCATTCACCATGGTGAGTTTAATCCATGTTTATATAATTTTGTTGTTTTGCTATGCTGATTCATTCATTGTTTTGTATTTGTTCGTATTGCTGCCAGCCGTGGCCCTGTGTGTGCATGTGTGTGAGAAGCTTGGTTCAGTTCAGTTGGCTGGAAATGGGAAATGTGTGTGTCTGGGTCAATTTGGGTAAAAAATAAATTAATGTCAGTCAACTGCGAATCAACTGTCAATTTTCTTTACTCCTAAATTAACTAAACATCCTCCTTTAACAAATTCATCCATATGCTTCTTGTTTCAACACATTGTTTATTCATTATATCATATTAATGTTCCGCGTTTTTCCTTGCTCATCCATCCTGCGTTCTGCGCTCAGCTCTGAGTGTGTGTGTGTGTGTGTGTGTGTGTGTGTGTGTGTGTGTGTGTGTGTGTGCACTGCAGCGTGTAACTAGTCTCAGAAGCTTGGCTGTGATGAGGCCTGTTGAATCATGTGTATATCAACATATATTTTGCGTGCTTTTGTGTTGTAGGCTATGAAAATATGGTTGTGACTGAGTTTATTGTTGTATCGGGCTCTGCTGCTAGTGCAGGCAGCAGCACTCTGTACGGCGCAATATTGGCAGATCGTATGCGAAGGCATGTGCACGTGCGCGTGCATGTGCACGTGCGTGCATATGCGCAGCAGCCATGGCGAAGGCCCGGGTATTGAACCCACGGTCCGCCACTGCAAGCACACGAGGCGTTGTGTGCTTGTAGATCGCAGGGGTTAAAGTTCTCCGTCCTGGGGACGGATTTCCGTCTTGAGGATTCCCTAGGGGCTATTTATGAGATCAGAGAAGTTTCGGAAAAAAAGAAAAAAAGCTGAACCGTCTGCGCTAATTATAATAGCATCAGTTACTTACTACTGTGGTGCGTAGACTTGCTGGTGTGTCATGTAGTTCTAATTTAGATCAACTACTTCCTGTAACTAGACTTAAAAATAAAACCAGTTGACGTGACTTGACTTGACTTGATCGGATTACGTTAGGCTCTTAATTTGAAATCCGCCCTACACTGAGAGGAAATGCCTCTGTAGCTACTTGTTACTGCTGTAAGCTAACTGCGACGATGCATGCTGTTGGATAAACAAAACATCACTTGGATTACTCGCAATAGTTTGGCTAAAGTTCATATTTATGATAGAAAACCATGCTCCTGTGGCTTAAACGATGTACACCGTTTGGAAGTTTGTTAAACTTTTTGGACCTACGCTGAATTCCAATAGATGAGTGGTGGTGTTATATCACTGCAAAGGAATGAGATGAAGTCACTGGAGTTTTACATGTAACCAAACAGCAGGTAGGCTATACTATCTAAATATGTGTTTACAGGGGGCAGCAGTAATTGACAATACGCGTTTGCTTCCTACAGTCTATGGTTTGCTTACGTTCTCTGCATTAAAATAAGCAACGGAACACTTGTTGTTTGCAAATCAGAGATTCGAGGGGATTTATTTGTCACTCACAAAAGTGATCCATACAGATGCTAATGAAATACTTCGGGGTGGTGTTTCATTGGTACCGATTAGCAACGTATCATGAATGATTGGTGTTCATGGCAATAGGCGGAGATTTCTCCACTGCATCGCAGTGTTTCTCTCATAACATTACCCACGTGTGGCATCGGTTCAGTCAGCGACGCGTTATTTGGAATTGCACATGAGTTCTGGGTGGAGCCAGCGACAATAAGGCTCGGTTGACGGGAAAGCCGTTCAGGTCCTGGTGTCAAACGGTGAGAGAACCAGGAGCCTGTTTCTGTTGTGTGTGCAACAGAAATTTGTTATATGGCAGCAACGATAAAAAGACGCTTTTCAAGCGGGCGGGCGGGCGGGCGGGGGGGGGGGGGGGGGGGGGGGGGGGGTAAAATACATTTCCGTCTCGGCTTTAACCCCTGAGATCGGCTGTTTTCACTACTTTAAATCATTTTTAAAATGATAAACAAGACATACAAGATTTTCACCCGACAATGACGAAAACTGTCGCTCGAGTAGCGGGAACGCCACCGTCTCCCCCTGCAATGTTGTGGCCCTCGGCTTGGTACCCTAGACATAATTCGGACCTTGGGGAAAACTAACTGGGGAACCCTGGTATAGAGGGTATGTGCACATTTCTAAAGTGAAAATCTAAGGACTTTTTAACACCTCTAAAATGACAAATTAAACATTGGCCAAATTGTCAAATATTAGAGGCAGGAATTGTGAAAATAGGCGATTTAGTACATGCTCACATCTATCTACATTGCTCAATATATACATTTGAGCATGTAGATCTGCTATTTTCACAACAGAACCATGTTATATAAAAAATAATGCCTCAACTCTTAGTGCTTGTCAGGGTGGGGCGGTTCCCGGTTAAAATATGATTATTTTGGGGGACACGGCCTGAAAAGGTTGAAAACCAGTGCTCTATATGAGCTAGATAGAGAGCATCACTGAAACAGCTGACATCTTGTAGACTAGAGGTACTTACTCTATATGAGAGAGAACCCATGGCTGGCTGGCTTGCGTCTGTTAACAAAAAACAACATTTACATAATAAAAACATACAAGCGATGGAGCCAAGCTTCATTAAAACTATTACACTCAAATATTACATAATCTTAAAGGGACCAATTCAACCATGAATTAAATACCAAGGACTTCTGACGTAAACAAGACTTATTTGGGATGTTCCTTTTAGGCAGGGTGTTTAACTGTACTTGTACTGTTCTCCATGTTTGTCTAATAAAATATTCAATCAATGAAAACATTTGATCCAAACATCAAAGCTACCGTTATGGAACAGAATGCAACCGCAGCATTTATGATTTTAAAACATCAAATCAACAAATTGTTCTAAATGATCTTGTAGCCACTGACAAAGGGCTGCACTCTCCCCTCCATGAAAAGCATGCTGAAACAGCGCCCAAATTTGGAGATGACTGACATCACCGATACCGCCGCCATTGTAACAGCCGGATGCTGAAACCGTGCCCAAATTTGGATATATCACTGATATGTATTAAATCCTACTATCCTATCAAGTGCATAGTCCGGCTTGCAAGTTGAGACGATCTAGGAAGTGACTTCAAAGGAAAGTTCATATGAACAGCTGCTAGTTTCGCTGTTTTTCCCCCTGCTGGTACCAAAAATAACTTTACACTAGATTTTATTACCTTAATAAACATTGTCACAAATACTTTATGCTTTCAGTCTCTAGTTCAAAGTCTTCTTTCAATCATCATGATATGGGTTTTGTTAAACTATGGGTCAACCTGTGGGTTCAGCAGGCAACGGGTCATCCCACGCATCACTAGTATCCTACCATGTCATAGTGACAGTCCTTTTCCTTCCTACCATGTCATAGTGACAGTCCTTGCACATGAAGGGTGCGGTGGTGTTCCCAGGAATGCTGGTACATTCGTCACAGATCAGATTACCGTAGGTCTTGGAGAACAGAGTGGGAGCGAACACACCTGGAGAGAAAAAAACAACGTCAACACACCTGGAGAGAAAAAAAACGTAAAGACACCTGGAGAGAGAAAACTACAGCGTTAAACACACCTGGAGAGAGAAAACTACAGCGTTAAACACACCTGGAGAGAGAAAACTACAGCGTTAAACACACCTGGAGAGGGAAAACTACAGCGTTAAACACACCTGGAGAGAGAAAACTACAGCGTTAAACACACCTGGAGAGGGAAAACTACAGCGTTAAACACACCTGGAGAGAGAAAACTACAGCGTTAAACACACCTGGAGAGAGAAAACTACAGCGTTAAACACACCTGGAGAGAGAAAACTACAGCGTTAAACACACCTGGAGAGGGAAAACTACAGCGTTAAACACACCTGGAGAGGGAAAACTACAGCGTTAAACACACCTGGAGAGAGAAAACTACAGCGTTAAACACACCTGGAGAGGGAAAACTACAGCGTTAAACACACCTGGAGAGAGAAAACTACAGCGTTAAACACACCTGGAGAGGGAAAACTACAGCGTTAAACACACCTGGAGAGGGAAAACTACAGCGTTAAACACACCTGGAGAGGGAAAACTACAGCGTTAAACACACCTGGAGAGAGAAAACTACAGCGTTAAACACACCTGGAGAGAGAAAACTACAGCGTTAAACACACCTGGAGAGAGAAAACTACAGCGTTAAACACACCTGGAGAGGGAAAACTACAGTGTTAAACACACCTGGAGAGAGAAAACTACAGCGTTAAACACACCTGGAGAGGGAAAACTACAGTGTTAAACACACCTGGAGAGAGAAAACTACAGCGTTAAACACACTACACCTGGAGAGAAAACCTACAGCATCAAACAGACCTAGATAAACCAACATTATCTAACATTAAACACACTTAGAGAAAACAAAACTATGTAACACAATGCTGTTACAGTCTGAGAACATAACAGTACATACCTCCTATAGATACAGTGTGAGAACATAACAGTACATACCTCCTATAGATACAGTCTGAGAACATAACAGTACATACCTCCTATAGATACAGTGTGAGAACATAACAGTACATACCTCCTATAGATACAGTGTGAGAACATAACAGTACATACCTCCTATAGATACAGTCTGAGAACATAACAGTACATACCTCCTATAGATACAGTGTGAGAACATAAGTACCTGGCAAGCTGCCCTACCTCCCATAGATAGGAGAACATTACAATATACCTCCTATCTATCTATCTATATAGTGTAACGACCCTGAAAGAGATCAGGCCGTAACTCGCTCCGCCAAGCCGGCTAGCATTCTTGGCGTTGCGGGTTGCTACCTCATCTGCTGAGTGGGGGGGCTGGGGTTCGCGTCTCAGTAGGGAGCGAGCTGCCTCACTCAGTCCGCTAAACCAGGGGTCTTCAACGTTTTCAGGCCAAGGAACCCTTAGTTGAGAGAAAAATTAAGCAGGGACCCCCACAACCTATTCATATTCCATATTGTTTCATCATTTGACTGCACGATCGTCAGTGTATGTTGGATTCGTGTTTTCAGATATTTAACCGCTCAAAACGTCAATACTTAATAAACTTGAGCTTTCACTTTGTACTTAGTCTGCTCTTTTCCCCCTCTACACCAAAGCTCTTTGCCGAAAATAGCCGATCTACAAGGTCACAGCGCCTCGCACCGTGAGGCGTTGTGAGCTTGTAGATCTGCTATTTTTGGCTGCATTTCTCCGAATATGGACGCTAGGTTTCAAGTTGTTAATATTAAAAAAATAGGAAAAAAAAGGTATCACAGTCAGACTCCCTGTAGTAACTCTGAGGACCCCCTAGGGGTCCCGGACCCCCTGTTGAAGACCCCTGCGCTAAACGTTACAATATATTCTCTCTCTCTCTCTCTTTTATATAGCGCCTTTATCCAATGTGCTTTACACTCACCCATTCACACATATACATTCATACACTGATCACAGAGGAAACCATGCAAGGCACTTCCACACCAACTCTGGGATATCCAACTGGGAACCCTCCAGGCTCTATTTTGATTGATTGGTGGTCGGAGACAGTATGGACAGGCCTTTAAGTTAAGGCATAAGAGGTGGTACTTAAGACCATCAAAATACAGCCCTCCATGTTCTAATGACGGTTTCTCTACCCCTGAGCCACTGGCACCCCATATGAGAACATAAGTACATATGTGCCCTACCTCCCTATAGATATGAGATAAAGTGAACATACCTCCTATCAACAGGGGGTCCAGAGTTACTACAGGGGGTCCTCCAAATCTTTGAGTGATAGAAACCTTTTTCTTCTTTTTCATATTAACTACTTGAACACTAGTGTCTATATCGGAGAACTTTAGCCAAAAATAGCAGATCTACAAGCTCTACAAGCCTACAACGCCTCGCGCTGCGAGGCGTTGTAGGAGCTGTAGAGGGGAAAAAGTACAGAGCGAAAGGTCAAGTTTATTGACGGTTCAAGTGGTTAAATATCTGAAAACACACATTTATATGAATCCAAAATACACTAATGATTGTACAGTCAAACAATGAAACAAAAAATTGTGGGGGTCCCTGCTTCATCTCTCTCTCAACTAAGGGGTCCTTGGCCTGAAGACACCTGTCCTATAGATATGAGATAAAGTGAACATACCTCCTATAGATATGAGATTAAGTGAACATACCTCCTATGGATATAAGATAAAGTGAACATACCTCCTATGGATATGAGATAAAGTGAACATACCTCCTATGGATATGAGATAAAGTGAACATACCTCCTATGGATATGAGATAAAGTGAACATACCTCCTATGGATATGAGATAAAGTGAACATACCTCCTATGGATATGAGATAAAGTGAACATACCTCCTATGGATATGAGATAAAGTGAACATACCTCCTATGGATATGAGATAAAGTGAACATACCTCCTATGGATATGAGATAAAGTGAACATACCTCCTATGGATATGAGATAAAGTGAACACACCTCCTATGGATATGAGATAAAGTGAACACACCTCCTATGGATATGAGATAAAGTGAACACACCTCCTGTGGATATGAGATAAAGTGAACATACCTCCTGTGGATATGAGATAAAGTGAACATACCTCCTATGGATATGAGATAAAGTGAACATACCTCCTATGGATATGAGATAAAGTGAACATACCTCCTATGGATATGAGATGAAGTGAACATACCTCCTATGGATATGAGATAAAGTGAACATACCTCCTATGGATATGAGATAAAGTGAACATACCTCCTATGGATATGAGATAAAGTGAACATACCTCCTATGGATATGAGATAAAGTGAACATACCTCCTATGGATATGAGATAAAGTGAACATACCTCCTATGGATATGAGATAAAGTGAACATACCTCCTATGGATATGAGATAAAGTGAACATACCTCCTATGGATATGAGATAAAGTGAACATACCTCCTATGGATATGAGATAAAGTGAACATACCTCCTATGGATATGAGATAAAGTGAACACACCTCCTATGGATATGAGATAAAGTGAACATACCTCCTATAGATATGAGATAAAGTGAACATACCTCTTATGGATATGAGATAAAGTGAACATACCTCCTATGGATATGAGATAAAGTGAACATACCTCCTATGGATATGAGATAAAGTGAACATACCTCCTATGGATATGAGATAAAGTGAACATACCTCCTATGGATATGAGATAAAGTGAACATACCTCCTATGGATATGAGATAAAGTGAACATACCTCCTATGGATATGAGATAAAGTGAACATACCTCCTATGGATATGAGATAAAGTGAACACACCTCCTATGGATATGAGATAAAGTGAACATACCTCCTATAGATATGAGATAAAGTGAACATGCCTCCTATAGATATGAGATAAAGTGAACATACCTCCTATAGATATGAAGAGTAAAGCTGAGCTCACTCCAGCTGAGCGACTGTTGAAGCGCTGTTCTCTGTGTTTAATGCCCCCGATGATCATACACACCCCCTGGTGGACGCACAGGGGACAACACGGACAGAACACACAATGGTCATGCATACACACTAGTGCACAAACAGTCAACATACAGAGAGCCTGACAGAAGACTCAACCTATCTACATTGTTCATGGATGCAAATAAGAATACATGGGTCCATTTGGTTCCATTTGTACACTCTGAAGAGGTATAACCTTGCGTCACCAGGCTTTCTCGGGGGAAGCCTGGTATTCGTTTACAACAATCTTGTTTTTGACAGAAAATTTAGATTTAGTTTTAGTCATAGTCTTTTGAATAAAATGTCATTTAGTTTTAGTCATAATTTAGTCACCTGAAAAGTTTTAGTTTTAGTCGAGTTTTAGTTGACTAAATATCATAGGTTTTTAGGCAACTAAATCTACAGTTGATTTAGTCAACTAAAATGTATTTTGGCAGGCCTTGATGGCAACGCGTGGCGCTGCGACGCGTTGTGAACTTAAATCGGCCATTTTCAGCTCACAACACCTGAAAGCAACCAAACATAATGACTCTCTTCTCCACTAGTCCCTCCCTAACGTTTAGTCTAGTTTTTATTTTGTTGACGCAATTGTCAATATATTTAGTCTTAGTTTTAGTCATCACAGCTTAGTTTTAATTTCCTTTTTATTTAGTTTTCTTCAGTGAAAAAAACATTTTTCGTCATAGTTTTAGTCGACAAAATCAACACTGGTTTACAACAAGTCGTTTGATCCGGTCTAGACCGGATGGCAGAAGAAGCGGTGTCGCTTTGTCTTGGTTGGTAGTCTGCATTAAGAATAGCATTTCCCTGTGTATAATAAAGGCAGACACACACTAAATAGTATCTGCTAAGTACACTCGCATTGATATATTTCTTTGCATTTAAAAATAATAATCAAGACTACACTGCATCCAGTGTTGTTGGGTAGGCCCTTAAATAATGGTGCCATGGAATGCGGGGAATCAGTTTGGGTTACAACAACCAATTCCGTTTTTAGTCCGTTTTGACTACAAAATTGCATAGGACGCCATCCGCTCCCGACCGGATCAAAGCCCGAAATGTGAAGCCATCCCAGGCTAGATAGAACTGTAAGTGTCCATTTGGTCACACAAATCATGTTTTGGGGTGAGCATTCGGCACAACTGCCAATCAGAGTGACTGTACTGGCCAACACTTTTGACCACAACTAATTGTGATAGGCTTCACTCTATGCTATGACAGCTGCTGGGTTCTGCTGGGGAAACTGGACAACAGGGGCATTTGTGCCAAATTGACCCCATAGACAGTCATTTGGGATCAATATAAGTAGGAAAATGAGCCTAGAAGTGATTTAGGGCAGAGTTGTCCTTTAGCTTTAAGGCTCTGCCTTTGTACGGTCAGCCGGATACAGACCGCATTGATCGCAGTACTTGCACACTGGTACCGATTACACACTGGTACCGAATCTGTACTTGGTATCGACCAGAACACAAGTGATGGGTATCGGAATCGGTAAGAAAAAGATTGTTGTATCAGCACACAAAGGCGACACAATGGCTGAACTTACACTTGGTTGCATGCTGTTAATAGTGGCGTTGCAGAGCTTGTAGATCTGCTATTTTCAGAGCGCAACCGAACATAAAATGCCTTGTCTTTTAGTTCTACTTTTAGTTCTTCAGTACTATTCTGTTTTTGTCAGTGAAAAAAGGCAGTCGACTAAAGTTTTGTCCTAGTTTTAGTAGGGGTGGGCGATATGGAAAAATACAATATCACCATATTTTCCCAAGCTGTATCACGACAGACATCTTATCACAATTCGTTTTCATGTTGGTTAGTATGGTTATTTTTCAAGTTACTTTACAGCACAACCACCTACAAGGTAACAAAAACTAAAAGAAAAAGGAGTAACAGACCATTTAGACCAGTGGTCCTCAAAGTGGGGTCCAGGGACTCTCTGGGTTCCTTTTGCTAAATTGACCCTTAACAAGTATGTAACTCTGACAGTATACAAATGAAACCAAATGGACCCGTAAGGGTCCATTTGGTTTCATTAGTACACTGTCAGAGTTAACCAAAGTATGAGAACTACTGATTTAGACCAAAATGCAGGTTTAAATTGAATTCTGCAGTGAATCTCTGTATTACCAATTCAAAAGGATCTTTTATAAGGCTCCCTCATTGTATCACGATACATACGATATCTCTGAAAAGGCATATCGTGGAGACATTGTATCGTCTCAACGACATTTATCACCATATCGCCCTCCCCTAAGTTTTAGTCTACGAAATCAAACGCTGATCTGCTGCTATAAGCCTGCTTCTCAAATGAAAAGAAGTTGAATAAAACAAAGATAAAATAATCTCCTCACGGGGATGAAGAGGATGCACCCCAGCAGGGTACCGGTCAGCGCAGCCTTGACGATCTCCTCGTAACACTTGGACCCGGCGCTGTGGCCCTGGAGGAGAGCTGTGATGTAGAAGGTCATCTCTGTGATGGAGCCGAACGTAGCGTTGACCACCGCTCCCACCGCAAAGTTACTCTGAGCTGAGAGGCTGGGAACAGGGACGTGCAGAGAATGTTAGAGAGGCAGGGTCTGACATTTCTAAAAAGGGCCTTTTGGTGAAAATGTCAAAAATAGCAGACCTCCAAGCTCGCGACGCGTTGTGAGCTTGGAGGTCGGCTATTTTCAGTGCTTGATGCTACACAGCGAGGGCAATTCTTTCAACATAACATGCTGCGTTCAAGTTCAGGAGAGTTTGGAAAAGGCCATTCTTTTGAACGCTGGGGGAAAGAGGGGGAATTTGCATTTCTTTAACCATAGTGAAAACTACATTCATGGTCTGGAGAGGGCACTTTTTACAGACGGATAAAAGCCCCCTTTGATCCATGTCCATGTGTGCCCGTGCCTGGGACATATAATAAACAATTCAAAGTTACTCTGAGCTGAGAGGCTGGGATGCACAATGTACAATTTAGGCATTCAGCAGACGCTCTTAATCCAGAGCACAAGCACAATAATGTGCTTGTGCTACAAGGTAAAACATCAAATGCGTAAAAGCTAAGTACCTCCTTTCCCTCATTTATTTCTGACAAAAACATTTCGATTAGAACATACCGACATCAAAAGTCTGGTTATGTCATTGTTCAAAATAAAACAGGGATTCACTAAGTATTTATCTCTATTCACGGTTGTGATGGTCAGATCGTTTGACTATAATTGTGGCTTGTTCAAATTCAAGTCTTTTTTTGTGAATAAACATATAGCAATAATAAGTAAAAGTCTTTATACTTCAATTGTGAATTCCATGCACAGGCAGCAAATAAAGGCCCTTAACATGCCCATTGTTCCAGTGACCCACCACTGGGAGGTGCCACAGGCCTAACATGGTGACCCAGTAGACCAGACAGTCTTTACCTCCTCAACCAACCAGATCAACTTACATTCTGAGTGTCCTATCAATGAACCCCCCACCCCCTGGTACTATCCCAGTTGGATGTGAATCCATGTGTAAGGATACAGCATTTTGGACGTCCGTTGCAGCCACTCTCTTTCACCTGGCTCTGCATGGGGGGTCCCCAAATTATTTTGGGGGGTCCGCAGATGATTAACTTGATGTGAAACATTGTTTTCTCACTCAACAGTAAACAAACCGACATAAAATTTAAGTGTATAGAGGATATCTGCACATTTCTAAAGTGACAATTTAAGGACTTTTTAATACCTCTAAAATGACAAATTAAACATTGGCCAAATTGTCAAATATTAGAGGCAGAAACTGTGAAAATAGCCGATCTACAGTGCATGCTCACAATGCCATTGTGAGCAAGTAGATCTGCTGTTTTCACAATAGAACCGTGTTATACAAAATGTAATACCTCAACTCTTAGTGCTCGTCAGGGTCCCAGTTAAAATATGATTATTTTGGGGGCTGTGGCCTGAAAAGGTTGAAAACCACTGAACAAAAATCAGACACACAAATCCAGTATCTGTCAGCCTTTAGTAACGTGCATTTACCTGGCTGGCAATGCCCATTCCTATGAAGTAAAGACTTTACCTGGCAATGCCCATTCCTACGAAGTAAAGACTTTACCTGGCAATGCCCATTCCTATGAAGTAAAGACTTTACCTGGCAATGCCCATTCCTACGAAGTAAAGACTTTACCTGGCAATGCCCATTCCTACGAAGTAAAGACTTTACCTGGCAATGCCCATTCCTACGAAGTAAAGACTTTACCTGGCAATGCCCATTCCTACGAAGTAAAGACTTTACCTGGCAATGCCCATTCCTATGAAGTAAAGACTTTACCTGGCAATGCCCATTCCTACGAAGTAAAGACTTTACCTGGCAATGCCCATTCCTACGAAGTAAAGACTTTACCTGGCAATGCCCATTCCTATGAAGTATGACAGAGGGATGATGGAGGAGATGGCTGTGGCGAACTTCAGCTCTGGACTGGTGTAAACGTTGCCACGGTCCATGTAGCCGATGATCAGTGTCACCACGACCAGAAGCAGCATGTCTGGAGGACACTAGAGTTATGGACTAGACACCGGTTACACCATGGTGGAAAAACTACTCACATTCTGTACTTTGTTTTTCAAAACATGGGTTTACAGTTTATAGTTTACAATAAGCAGGTAATACATCAATATAACAATTTTGCTGCCATTTTAAACATAGCTGTAGTAAGCAGCTGCCAAATTGTCCTTACCTTTTAACGTGGGCACGAGCACGCATCGTGCACAATCTGTGCGCGACTCATCTAGTAGACGTGTAGACTCGGTGACAGCTTTCGAATAAAAAAAACCCCATTGAAATAGATCATAATCTAGGCGTGTAGAGACTGGATCAAAGTTTCCAAACGCAAAAATCTGATTGAATAACGAGCTTTCCATCGCCGAGTAGCTTCCTCTTCTGTTACAATGTAAACCAATGGAGGCGGGACTATGGCCCAGGCTCAGACCGGATACGGAAAGCTATATCCGGTCCAGACCGGAAATACGGCAGGATACAGTTAGGGGGCGGGCCTAAGACTCCAAAGCGGCCATATACAGCGATCCTACTTTTAATTGTTTCATAATGATTAAAGCTAATTACATTTCCGGGAACGACAGGCATCACAGAGAGGTACAGCGGGAAATCAACGGTTTCGACGGGGATCGCAGAGTATGAGTTAATAAGCAAGATAATATGTCAGTACATCAACAACAATATAAAAATGCATAGGAATATCAATCTAGAATAACATTAACATAAGTAGACCACGCACCTAATCAGTAAAAAAAACGTTTCTAAAACCTAAAAATGCTATCTAGCTTCATGTATGGTCATTGAGGGAAGGGGAGTGTTTCAGTAGTGCTATGGGTTTAGGTGGAGTCTGAAGAGGTGAGTCTTCAGTCCACGGCGGAAGCTAGGGAGTGAATATGTTGTTCTAAGTGCGACAGGGAGTTTATTCCACAGTCTGGGGGCCAGGAGAGCAAATAGACCGTTTGTCAGCCTTCTGATTGGTCCCTGAGACTCCCTGACTGGCCAACCAGAAAAAAACATTCACTTTTTGCTATCGGGGGTGGAGTTTGTGCAGTGGAGAATGTTGCTTCAGGCTTTCAAAAACTGTCCGCAGTGCGCGACACGGAGATCGGCCGGTACGGTGATAGCGACGGCAAGCGTCAAGCGATCTCGCTCATCATAACGAATAAGCTTCAACAAACTAGTTCACATGTACCTTATCAATGGTCTAAGAGTCACGATTGGGTACATATAATTTAAATGGGCAGAATTACGAAAAGCCAGCCTATTATGTGAGGAGAAACATTCTCTCTGTCCTCTTCCTAGTACCCAAGATGCAATGCGCTTCTCTTTCTATCTCTGATCCAGAGGATTAAACTAATTAAAACATTTATTTTTCGGGGGAAAACTACTGTTTTGCTATGTAATTACTGTACCTTTTTCTTCCCTTTTTATTAATATCACGTAGATGTGTTTTTTGTGGTACTTTATATAGCTGTAATGAGGCTATGAAGGGAAAAAAAATCCCATCCACTTCCACTATAAAATAATCTGCAAAGAGGATTCTGTCCCACTGGGATTAAACACATTAAAACATATATTTTCGGGTAAACCCCCTGTTTTGCAATGTAACTACTGTACCTTTGCCTTCCCTTTTTATTAATATCACCTAGGTGTTTTTCCTTTGGTACTTTATATAGCTGTAATGAGGCTATGAAGGGGAAAAAAATCCCATCCACTTCCACTATAAAAACAATCTGCCCAGGGTTAATGTCCCATCATAGTAACAGGGCAGAATGGGGCGGGATTTACAAAAGGGTTTATTGTCTAGGACGAGTGGAACCCTCCCCTGGATTTAGGGAGGGTTCTGTCAGCATCCCTGTGGGTTCATATTTTAGATTGTAATTAAATAAAAGAAAAGTGTTAACACTAATTACTTAAGTACTTAAGTACTGTACCCAAATTAACTTTTGAATTATTTGTAATTTACTTGAGTATTGCCACTTTCCAATACTTTAAAACCTCCCCCGACAAACCAAACTCAGCTTCTTCTATGCAACGGTAGAATCTGTTCTCCTCTATGGTAGTGAATGCTGGACCCTGCAGCCAACCCTGCAGCAGTCTCTAGACGGGTGCTACACCAGAATGTTACGTGTAGTGCTCAACATCAGCAAGAGTACACGTCACCAACATGAATCTGTATGCTGGAATATTAAGGGTGAGTGATAAGATATAGCAGCCAGGAGAATGAGACTAGCAGGACACTGCCAAAGACACCAGGAGCTGCCAGCCAGTAAACTGGTGCTGTGGGAACCAACACATGGACACCGCTCACCAGGACGTCCCACACTAACATATTACGTGGATGAACTCAAGAAAGACACAGGAGAACAAAGCACCAAGGAGCTGACAGGATGTATGGAGAACCAGGATGACTGGAAGCCATGATGGAAGGCTGGTCTGAGGACCACCTAGAGCAGGGGTCTTCAACAGGGGGTCCGTGACCCCTAGGGGGTCCGCGAAATTATTGGTTAAAAAATAAATAAATAAAAAAAATGTTTTTTTTTTGTTTGTTTTTTACACATTTATGTAAAAAATAAATCATGATTCTATCCATTTTAAATAGCTTGAATACATGATTACTATGCAATTGACAGATTGTTGATATTATTGACATTGGTTCTCAGTTAATAAGTAGTATGTTTAGAAATGGTAGTGGTACGGCCCACCCTGCTCGCTGTAACTTGTACATGTTTAAAATAAAAAATATGTCGTAGCCCCGACCCCCCCACTCTACGAGGTGGTAGGGGGTCCCTGCTCCATCTCCCCATCAGTTTGGGGGTCCCCGGCCTGAAAACGTTGAAGACCCCTGACCTAGAGAGAATACTTTTACTTCTACTCCACTACACCTCGGATCCAAACATTGTACTTTTACTCCATTACAATTATTTGAAAACTTTAGTTACCAGTAAGACTCCCTAATCGGGAGATAAGCTAGCATAGTATTAGGGCAAAATGTGTAGGAGCAGTGTCCAAAAATGTGTTTTAAAAAAATTCGCCTGAAGGTGGCGCAAAATGGGACAGATCCATGTTGATGACATGAGTGTAGACATACTGTGTACCGATTTGCGTGAATTTAGGGCAAAAATTGTAGGAGCTGTGTCCATAAATGTGTTTAGCAAGAATCAGCCTCATGGTGGCGCTAGAAAAGGGTCAAGTGAGAATTGATGGAGGTTGTGGTTTGGCAGGCAAGGAGTGTGTATGCAAAATTTGGCATGGAACGGGGCAACGGTTGCGGAGGTATGAGCAGGGCAAAAGTGTGACGTGTGACGTGTGACAGACTGATGGACTGACGGACAGATGGTCGAGGTTTTGATAGTAACTGCCACCTGACGGTTGCAACTAGTTACCAGCTTTCAGATATAAATTATAATATTAAAAACATACATACATATGACTTTAGCCATATTTTATAACTAGGCTATTTGAACAGCTCACAGGTATTTCTATATGGCTGTATTGATACTTTTACACAAGTAAAGCATGTGAGTATTTTTTCCATCACTGATTGTAGCCTGACTGCATTCATTCAGTCATTCTGTCATGCTATACAAGTCCATTAGCAATGCTTTCTGCTCAGTTCATTCTGCTGGATGTGGGGGTTGGGGCAAATAGCTAAGGCCAATGAAAGTACAGAGAGGGGGGGGGGGGGGGGCGCGCTGGCCTCGTGGTCAAGGTGCATACCACATACTAGGCTATGATGCCTGCTGGCGTCGCCGGTTCGATTCCCAATCCGGACGACCTTTGCTGCGTGTCATTCCCCATCTCTATCCCCATTTCCTGTAAGTCTACTGTCCTGTCAAATAAAGGCATAAAAAGCCCACTAAGAAATTAAAAAAAAAGAAAAAAGTACAGAGATATGGAAAATAAAAAACAGCTTTGTTGATCTGATTGATTCTAGATGGTTCCAAACTACTTGTAGAAACCGCCACATTTCAGAGAAAAACAACAACAAATCGTTTGGGTTATTCTCAAGAAAAGGACTCGATTTAGGCCATTTGTTGATCTGTTGCCAAGAAGAAATCTTTGTGTGATAGAAACCTTCTATTTTTTTAATATCAACCACTTGAACCCTAGCGTCCATAATATATTCAGAGAACTTTAGCCAAAAATAGCCGATCTACAAGCTTTCAACGCCTCGCAGCTTTTCGGCAAAGAGGTTTGGCGTAGAGGGGAAAAAAGAGAAGACTAAGCGGCATGGAGTTTGGAAACGCTAGTGTAGGCTATACGCTATGTGCGTTGGCTCTCGCCAACGTGCCTGGCACTTTGGCTGACTGGTCAGCGTGCATACCTGGCAAATCGGGGTCCCGGGTTCGCCTCCCGACGGTGACGCTACATTGGTGGCAGCGGTACAGAGGGGAAGTATTAATCCCCGGCGGCGGTGTAGGCCTGTCCGGCTAGTAGTCGACGACTGTTCCCCCCTGAGTTGCGTTTGCACCCCCCGGTTTCAAAGTCGATCTTAGATCCTGGCCGGCGCGAGTGGTCGCGCTTCCAGGTAGAGGGGACGACTGTAGGCTATACGGTATGTGCGTTGGCTCTCGCCAACGTGCCTGGCACTTTGGCTGACTGGTCAGCGCGCATACCTGGCAAATCGGGGTCCCGGGTTCGCCTCACGGCCGTGACGCTACACTAGTTTGGAACTCCTACCGATTCCTCACTCCAACTGACTCCTTGGAGGTGAGGTATCTCAAGTCTCGAGCAAGCGATAGATAGAAAAGCATAGATAGAGGCATTGGCTGATGACGTATAGTAGCTACCCTAACCTTTGGTCAAATGGATGCTTGCCAGACTGAGAAGAGAAGTGACAAACGTAATGACTGAGCATGGTTAAAATGAGACCATTATCAGTGTAGAAAAGGATACTGAGAGCGAACATGTGGATTCCCTGGAAGGTGTATTTATAGTAGTACACATTAAAGGCGCGGTAGCAGCACAGGATCACCTTGGTTTCACATCCATGGAGCTGCAGAAAAACACAACACACAACACTCATTTTACACTAAGTCACATACAGTATTTATTACCCATGGATTCAAGCTCAAATAATATGTCACGACCGGAAAAAAAACGAGAAAAAAAAAACAAAAACGATTAATTTAAGGAATGTCTGTCTGTCTGCCGTCTGTTGTCTGTCTGCATGCTGACATCACTGATACTAAACAGTGTCACCGCCATGGTAACAGCCGCATGCTGAAACAGTGCCCAAATTTGGAGATGTCTGACATCACTGACTGACGTCAGCCCATATTTGGAGATGACCGACATCACTGATACTAAACAGTGCCCAAATTTGGAGATGAAATCAGGACTGACATTACGGTTACTAAACAGTGCCCAAATCTGATACACCCGCATGCTGAAACAGTGCCAACATTTGGAAATGACTGACATCATTGATACGTTTTAAATGAGTAGTTCACCCCTTTTTTATTTTTTTATTTTTTATTTTTATCGATTACTAAAGGCTTTATCATAGTCTGAGGTGAAGCGTGATCACCTCAACTTTTAGGTGATAAGCTATCTCCTAAAAATGAGATGGAGGCCATCATAGTCATGGTGAAGTCCTATCTAAAATGCATTTGGGTCTCCATCCGGAAATCAATGGGGTACAAACTCCTTATCAAATGATTGGCAAGGACTAGTAGTTAGTAAACAGCGGAGGCGGTACCTTCCTGGGTGTGTGGATGTGGACGTCCTCGGGGGGCAGCAGCAGCACGGTGGCCAGGGTGCGGGCGTTCATCTTGGCCACAGGGATGGTGAACACCAGCAGCCAGGAGAGAACCATGGCCACGGAGTGGACCAGGACCAGCACCGGGTAGCCGGAGAGGAGCCACAGCAACGTGCTCACACGACACTGCAGAGAGGAGGTTAGGGTTAGGACGTTAACACTGGAGGGATGGGGGACATGGTGGGTTAGGATGTTAACACTGGAGGGATGGGGGACATGGTGGGTTAGGATGTTAACACTGGAGGGATGGGGGACATGGTGGGTTAGGATGTTAACTCGTCCACTAGATGGAGCCCAACTCCTGCTCAATGGCCGGAATATAGCCTATTGACCAACGCTGTAGCTGCGCAAGCCCTGCGCAGCCATGGCGTGTGCAGTGACTTTCGTGTGTGTCATCACTATGCGCCGGAAGGCCTTGGCTTCCATTACCTCTAGGCTAATGTTATTGTTAGAAGCACATTTTCCCCCTTGACCAAGTGTTTTCTTCCATGTTAAAGGATTAACAGTAAGGACTTCATGTACGTCGGGCTGGGCATTTCTCCCCAAGCAGTGCCTTGGGAGAACCAAGCTCTCGGCAAGGACAGCATGGAACATTGTGGGAATGAAAAAAAATAAAAAAGAGAAATCTGGGCAAATGTGAGAAGTTTTGTGATACGTTTGAATGTCAAATATAATGTGCTCAATAAAACAGATATTTTTTTTAAAAAGGAGCACATGTTCCGGCTACTTTGCCGCGAATAAAGGCTGTGCTCTTCCAGAAAAGCATAGTTTCAGAGAAAATGGGCTTCAAAGTTGGCCATCTGCATTGGATTACATTGAATAAATCGGCGGAATATGACGATACTAACGTTAGTAAACGTAGGACGACTCGGTCGACTCGGACGTCCTACGTTTTCAAGAATCAGCTCACGGTAAGGACAGCATCGCTTGCCGACAAAAGAGCCGAAATAGTTCGGGATCGGCACTCCAAATTGTGTCACTAGCCGACAAATAGAGCCGAGCTAGTTCGGGATAGGCACTAGAAGAGTTAACAGGTAGGTGGACACTTGGAGAAACTTGTTGTGAGCCTGATAGTTGCCCAAATTACATGGTAGGCTACCAGGCAACTAGTATGTGTTTGAATGTTGTTTGAATGTAAGTTACTAGAAGTTTGCGGCCCTTTGGGCCGCAAAAGTCTAGAGTTCAGGCCGCTGCGCGGCCCTCACCGCCATGTTGCGGCAGTGTGGTGTGTGTAATGGCCAAATATGGGTAAAAAAAAAAGTTTTGAAAAAAAAAGTTTGTTGAGAAAAAAATGTTTTTTGAGGAAAAAAAAGTTTTTTGAGAAAAAAAAAAAAAAAAGGTATTGGTGATGCGATGAAGTGGTACGGATGTTACTGCCATTGAGGTGAAAGAGAAAAGTGGAAAGTTGTGAGCTAACTATTAGCTATTTGGCTAACTGTTTCCGGGTCGACTTGAGGCTATTTTATACAGAGGCAAAATATGAGGGTAATAACGAATACAACTGTATACAGAGGTTTGGAAACGACATCTTGCAAAGGTGACATGGGTGTTTGAATTTTTAAGCTATATTTAGTACATATGTAGTACATCTTGGCCAAGTGGTTTGGTATTTAAGTTAGCGATACATGACCCGGAAGTAGATCACTTACTCTTTTGTAATATAAAGATAAGTTATTGACATGAAAACTGGACTGAAATGTTTTGGCCACTGTGTTGAAAGTCTCACTCCCTTTTTTATCTTTTGTGATGTTATATTCTTATCATATACCGCTAGTTATGATTTTAATTGCAGTTGGGAAAATGTTGTCGGGTAAAGGGGGTACTTGGATACAAAAATCAGCAATAGGGGGTACTCAAGTAAAAAAAAGATTGAGAAACACTACTCTAAGGTATATTAATGACATAGTTCAATGTTGAGAATGGGTGGTTCTCCCCTTTAAAGAAATGGTTCAAGTGAACTATAAAACAAACATGGGTAAATTCTCTTTCCACTGCACTGCCACCAAAGAGTGGAATGCCCTGAAACCATCCCTTAAAAAATGTGGATCACTCACTGTTTTTCACCAAAACGAATCTTTCAGGAGGCCAAAAGGGGAGGTAAAGTTACTTTTCCCAGGGAAAGGTGATGATGAAAGTATTACCCTTAACCTGAACCGCATCCTAACACCTTCCTCCTAGCCTGGGTGCCGTTCCGCGATTTGTTTCGTCTCTCCGCTTCACAGTCTGGAAATGATTCAGTTGACTCGTATTTCTGAACGTCCGTTGCGACGTAGCGAGGTCGTTGCTGATTGGATGTTGTTCCAACGAATCAGAGTAGGGTTAGGGTAGCTACGTCATCAGCCAGCCAATACACACTGATGTATCTGTCCCGCCCTGCACCACAGACCAATCGGAAGCCGCGGTGGCTGGAAAGCCGCGTTCTATGTCCCACCTCCCCTTGGAGATACGAGGCTTTCCAGACTGTGAAGCGGAAAGACAAAACAAGTCGCAGAACGGAGCGAACAGCCTGGCACCCAGGCTAGTTTCCTCCAGCCAGGGACCAGTAAAGGTTAATCTCTGTATAGAGAACTGACAGCATCCATTTCTTAAGCTGTTCTGGGAAAAGCATATTATTCACATCTTGTTGGTTCTTCTCTCACCCAGTGATGGGAGGTCTTCTTGTCCTGGGGTGGTGGGGGGACGGGGATGACGACAGGGACATCCAGAGGGACAGGTGAGGACACAGAGACGGGGGTGGAGTCCTTCACTCTGTCCAGGTCCTCTCTGTCCTCTGTGTCCTCCTCTTCCTCCTCTTGGAGGGAACCACTGGTTGGGACCTCCTGTCCAGGGACGTGCAGAGAATGTTTCTTTTTTTACATACAATAAACATACAATACATGTACTGTATACATTCACTCATATTCACACACACACACACACACACACACACACACACACACACACACACACACACACACACACACACACACACACACACACACACACACACACACACACACACACACACACACACACACACACACACACACACACACACACACACACACACACACTTACTATCAAAACCGGCACAAACTGTCAGTCTGTCTGTCTGTCTGTCCGTCTGTCTGTCACACCTCACACGTCACACTATTGCCCTGCTCATATCTCCGCAACCGTTGCCCCGATCCATGCCAAATTTTGCACACACGCTCCTTGCCTGCCAAACTACAACCCCCAGGTCCCTGGGGGACCCCCAGATGTAAAAAATGACCAAATGTGCAAAAATGACCAAATGACCACCCCAACGGGGGCGACCGTAGGTCGCTTATCTCCACAAATAGGGCACAAATTTGTTTTTCCAAAATCTTCCTGATCCATGTTGATGACATGAGTGTAGACATGCTGTGTAGTGATTTTCGTGATTTTAGGGCAAAATCTGTAGGAGCAGTGTCCAAAAATGTGTTTTTAAAAATCGGCCTGAAGGTGGCGTTATATGGGACAGATTCATGGTGATGGGATGAGTGTAGACATACTGTGTAGCGATTTGCGTGATTTTAGGGCAAAAACTGTAGGAGCAGTGTCCAAAAATGTGTTTTAAAAATCGGCCTCATGGTGGCGCTAGAACAGGGCCATGTGAGAAATGAGGGGTGGGGTGTCCGCGTTGCCTTGGCGGACGAATAGGTACCGGCCCCGGCTCTCCCGGACCCTCCTAGCCCGAGTTACGGCATTTTATGTGAGCTGCAGTGGAGGGGGTCCTCCACTGGGGGCGCCACCACTTCTGCATCCGTTCTGGAGCACCAGGAGTCGGTGGTCCCCGGGAATTCCCCGTGAGCAGCCCCGTTGGGGTGGTCATTTGGTCATTTTTGCACATTTGGTCATTTTTTACATCTGGGGGTCCCCCAGGGACCTGGGGGTTGTAGTTTGGCAGGCAAGGAGCGTGTGTGCAAAATTTGGCATGGATCGGGGCAACGGTTGCGGAGATATGAGCAGGGCAATAGTGTGACGTGTGAGGTGTGACAGACAGACGGACAGACAGACAGACAGACTGACAGTTTGTGCCGGTTTTGATAGTAAGTGCGACCTACGGTCGCAATAATAAAATATATAATATGTTTTTCTTCCAATTTTTCTTCCCTTTCTTATCCATATGTTGTTATTACATTTAGGTAGCTGTCTCCATGGCACCCACATACATCCCCCAAAGTTGCTCAAAATCACTCACGTCTACCTCCAACTATAACTATATACAATACATGTCAACCTCTCCAGCCCGATGGAATTCATGAGTTCCTGGTGCCACATCCTCAATGTTGTGCAGAGAATGTTAGAGAGGCAGGGGCTGACATTTCAAAAAGGGCCTTTTGGTGGAAACAATCGAAAATAGACGACCTCCAAGCTTCCCAGGTGTTTCGTCTAGGAATCACAGTTCCAGGGGGGGGGGGGGGCTTACCCAGGCTTTTATATGTTTTCCTTTGAAACAAACCGCTGGGTTCCTGAGACTAGGTTCACAAGCTCACAACACGTTGCAGCGCGACTCGTGGCACATAAGGGTTAGTGAACTAGCCTGCTT
Organism: Nannobrachium achirus; assembly: GCF_963921795.1. Classification (NCBI taxonomy): domain Eukaryota; kingdom Metazoa; phylum Chordata; class Actinopteri; order Myctophiformes; family Myctophidae; genus Nannobrachium; species Nannobrachium achirus. Next base: position 59,705 of record NW_027664968.1, read on the forward strand.
CCAGACCATAGACCCCGCCCACTCTCAGAGTGGACTCTTTCTCTGGTCTGGAGCTTAGTACAGGAATCGGTTTTTATTTTCGGCTACTCCAATGAGCGCGGGTGGGGGTGGGTCTAACGAATATTCAATCCGCGCAGCAGTTGAAACGATTCAAACGAAGTTCACACACACAGGCAGGCTGAGGAAGGCACACACACGCGCACGCGCTGATTTCACCAAGCTGTTTATGTTGATTACATGTTTCTGGTCGCAGTTCTGTCACTGGCACAGACAGAGACATACACACAATCACACACACACACTCCGCGACCTTGCGTCGCGTCCACCGTGCGTCTCGATCACCGTACGTCTCGATCACTCGCGCACGGATGCGCGCGTGCACGCTCGCAAAAAGGTCCCTCCCCCGTAAATCACTTATAATCAGAGATGGGAAAAGTACTCACATTCTGTACTTAAGTAAAAGTAAAAGTACTTGTGAAAACAACGACTTTGGTAAAAGTAAAAGTACTCATTCCAAATAATTACTCAAGTAAAAAGTAAAAAGTATGTGCTTTGAAAAGTACTTTTAAAGTAAAAGTAAAAGTATTTTTACCGTATATTTCTAGAATTTGAAGGATATTAAAATTAAAAGATCCCCACCAAACACGTCTATGATTTGAAATCTAAATGTCAATTGACCACCAAGTAGTCCTACACCATTATGACTGGTGTTAAAATACAGATAAGGTTTCCTAATAAAAATGTTGTTTTCATTGTTCAATTATAATTATAATACATCTCACATCCACAGACAGACAGATTTCTGACTGTTACTGTAAGATGTTTTGCATGTCTGTCACTGGACCCCAATGTAAATAAGCCATACTGTAGTCGTGCTTTTGCTATGCGAACTGCTATTGATTGATTGATTGAATTGTATTGTATTGATTGATTAATCAAGTATTCAATCAATCAATTCAAACACACGCATGCATGCAAGCGCATGAGGGCACGCGTGCGCATGCCGCGCACACACACACACACACACACACACACGCAAAAGGCTTTTGCGAGGCAAAGATGACCGAAGCTACAGTTGTGCAGACTGCAGACCATTTTTTCCACACAACTTGACAGAATTACTACTTTATCTAGCTTGCCCGTTTCAAGGCTACACTTTATCCAGCATGAGTTAAAAAGCACTGCCACTGACTCACCTAAACTTCGGAGCTTCAAAAAGAACGCATTTCCAACGCGTGGGCATTATGGCCAAAGTCGTGTGTTCATAATCCAGAGTTATAGAATCCACGTGAATCGTGTTGACATGTTTGAAAGCCACGACGAGATGAATGGTTTACACAGCATTGTCATGATGGTAGAATTAAACCAGACTCTGAAAACCGCGGATTTCAAAATAAGAGCACAAGGTATGAGGCTATTATGTAGCCTATATGATTAGTTTTATTTGTTAGTCTACTTACAGGAAGTAAATAGACCGGTGCTTGCCCTCCCTTGCCTACTTGACACAGAGTGAATCTCTCACTCTGGCCAGCAGCAGAGCGTCATCGCAGCCTGTATGCATGATGATCAAGCGCTCTAATCATTTTGTTTGATCTGCCACGCATCGGCGCAACATTAACATACCGGTATAAAACCAAAGTAGCGAGCCTGTTTTGAAAATGTAGCGAAGTAAAAGTACAGATACTTGTGTTAAAATGTAACAGATAAAAGTAAAAAGTACTCAGAAAAATAATTACTCAGTAAAGTACAAAGTACTGAAAAATGTACTTCGTTACAGTAACGAAGTATTTGTACTTCGTTACTTCCCATCTCTGCTTATAATAGGGCACAGGTTCAGACTACTGCGTGAGCTGAGTCTGAGATCAGGCTATTAGTGAACCACATTAGTTGGTGAACCAATTGGGAGCCGGCGTTGGATTCCAGCACAAAGTGTATCGGCCCTCTAGTCCTTAGAAGTGGCCCGGCTCTACTAGGCTAACTAAAACTAGACTAGGGTTAAACTAAAACATTTCAGATTAGACTGAAACTAAATGGAATTCAAAATAATATATATAATAATATACAAAATAAATAATAATAATAATCAAAGTGCACATCTTTTCTGTCCAGTGGATAACTCATGTCCAGAACTGTTACTTTTTACATTCAAAATATCAAAAGTAGTAGATCTACAAGCTCAGACACAAACTGTATCATGCATGGGGGGGGGGGGGGGGGGGAATCAAACTAATACTGTGTAGTTTATTAGACCATCAATAGACCAATCCACACTGTGTAGTTAGGGTGACACAGTTATGATTAAGATTAGTCCATGGATAATCATAGCTGCGACATCCTAACATAATCCATTCAATCATGGATTATGATTAGTCCATGAATTGAACACCAAAGACCTCCGACATAAACAAGACTGTAAAACGACTTAATTTAGGCAGGGTGTTTTAACTGTACTTGTACTGTACTACATTTTTGTCTAATAAAATATTCAATCAATCAATTGATGATGTCTATGATCTTACCTTTTGTATGGACTTCCCAAACGGCCATATAAAGTAAAAGGTCAACTTCCAACACAATTTACCTGGGAAAGGAAAAGGAGGAAAAAGCATGCTTGCAATCAGCTTTCATCGCCTGATCGAAATCTTTTGAGATATTTTCATAATCATACATTTTCAAACAAAGCCTTTCAGGCTTGTTTACGAAGCCTAAAAGCCAAGGTGTTGTGAGCTCTGCTATTTTCAGCAAAGACATTTAATGTAGAGCCAAAACAGAAGAGACACTCGCATAGAGCCCTGAGGGACACTGGTCAACCATAGGGTATCGCTGTGGGAAATCAAATGTTTCCTTGATGGATTACAATAGTTTATATATGAATATTGTTGGAAATCCCTCTGGGAGAAATAGGGTTTAAAGGTAGGGTAAGTGATCTCACTAAAGTTTCAGTTTTCATGAAGGTGACAGGCGGGAGCCTTCCTCCAATCATGATCAAGTGGGGGCAGGCCTTGATGTATAGGCCCGCCGCCACTCGACCATGATTGGAGGAAGGCCCCACTCTTTCCTGTTCGGAGGAGAACTTGTCACCCAACGGTTTTTGAAACTGCTTCTTTCTCCTCACTCGAGATAAGGCTGAAGTCCAAATGTGGACCAAACACTCTATAGCAGTGTTTCTCAAACTCTCTAATTTCAAGGTCTCCCATTAACTCTGACAGTGTACAAATGGAATGCAAGAGTTACAGACTTGTATGGGTCCATTTAGACCCCCATAAAGGAACCCACAGAGTCCCTGGAATCCACTTTGAGAACCACTGATCTATTAGTAACCAGTACTAACAGAACATTTGAATTAAATTAAATCACTTACCCTACCTTTAAGTGGTTAAAAGGTAAGGTTAAGGTTGTTACCATAACTCTAGTCTCGCGAGGCCAGACTGTTGCCTCTGCGATTTGGGCAAATGCTCCCGGCATACAGTCTGGCAAATGGAAATAGAAACGATGAGTGCGAGATAAAGAGGATGTGACGCAACTGCTCCCTTGGTGCAGTAGCAATAACATGTCCTACTGGAAGCGTTATGTCTTCTTTCAGTATCTTTCTCTGGTGTTATTGGTGTTACATCCATGATGTTTACAAACGTTTTCTAAAACTATACATGCATAACAAGAATATGCTGCTCGAATGACTCTGTCTGTGCGAGTGTGCTTCTGTTAAGTTTCCAGTGGGACTACAGTTCAGTGCAGCAGTGGCTACTTCTGATACTCACCGTTCGGGAGCTGCCGTTCCAGACTCTATATAGCATTCAGAAATTGTGGAATAGTTGTCTGGCTACGCGAGACTACCATAACAGGGCATACGAGCGGAGTGGAGCGCGAGCGGTGCGGGGAACGGAGCGAGCCGTTTTTTAGTTGAGCGTGAGCGAGCGACTTTTATAATGGGTCTGAGCGCAGACCCTCCTCCACTCCGAGCCGATCCTGTTGGGGCCGCGCGCCGCATGTTTCCAACAAAACAGTGGCGAGTGGACAGCTCTCCAAGTCTCCATCAAAGCCGAGGCTTACGTTACCGCAGCCATTTGTGTTGGGAACACACTGGCTAAGGAGAAAGTGTTTCGGACATGGTAGCAAACTACTTTTTTGACTCTGATTGACGACCCTGAGCGGAGCGTGGAGCGAGCGCGGAGCGAGAGATGCGAAAATCAAGTTGAGTGAAGGAGCGGCGGGGAGTGGAGCGGCCTGGTAAGAGTGGGACAAGAGCCTTCTGGAGCGCGGAGCGGCTTTTGTCACCACCACCCACTCGTGTGCCCTGTACCATAAGGAAAATAAAGTTAAGGTGAAGGTTGTTAAAGATAAGATAAAGGTTGTTACCATAAGGAACATAAAGATAAGATAAAGGTTGTTACCATAAGGAGCTCCACAGATGCTCAGGAACATCAGAGGACAGAGCAGCAGGTAGACCAGAGAGACCCACCATCCAAACATTAACACATAGACCACGTTCCCAAAGGACACCACAGAACCTGGATGGAAACATTATGGACTCATATGAACTACTGTAACCTGCACACAAACATTATGGATTTCATATTAATTAACCTGGACAGGCAAATTATTGAATGAATAATTGCGACTGCCAGGTCGCAAGTTACTATGAAAAGCTACACCGGCTGTCTGTCAGTCCGTCGATTTCTCACATGCCCCTCTTCAAGCGCCACCATGAGGCCCATTTTTGCAAAACACATTTTTGGACAGTACTACAGATTTTGGCCTAAATCACGCAATGCGGTACACAGTATCTCTAAAGTCATTTGAAAATAACCCACTATTTCTCTGGAAAACATATTACTCAGCCTATGTAGCAGCTGGAAACACAATACCAAAACTATTTTACACCTTTGGCTTTCATAGCAAGATTTCAGAAAAAACTGACTACTGAAATGTGTACTCGGCCTGAGGGGTAAAAGCACAAAAAATGTGTACACGTCATAATTAAGCAACACAAAAGAGTAATACAGAAAGAGGGCAGACGGATCTGCCTGAGGATTCAGTGTTCACAGTAATACAGAGAGCAGACAGACCTGTCTGAGGCTTGACGGTGTTCAGGTCACAGTAGAGCTCTTTGACCACGGCCGAGCGGTTCTCCATGGGTCTCTCAGTCACATGACCTTTCCACTTCCTGAAGCCAAACTGGGAGGAGAACAAAGTTCACGCGTTTAGAGCAGGGCTTTTCAAACTGTTTTTAGACTCAGGGCACCCCTGTCAAAAACGTTTTCATCCCATAAATTACACTTTTTAGAATCTTACATCATATTACGTAAATATGCACATCTTTGATGCGGTAGGCTATGTCACAGAGAAATATCTGTTTCAGAACTGACTGGAAATAAATGCATACTTGGCATTTAACCACTTGAACCCCTGCACCCCTATTCTGGGGGGGTGCATCTCTCCACTCCGACATGTCTCCTTTCCGACATGTCTCCATTCCGACACTAACCCTATCTCTAACCCTAACCCTAAACCGAACCCCCATGGGAGTGTCGCCACTCCGACAATAAGAAGTCAATTTCGGAGTGGCGACATGTCGGGTTAGGAATGGAGAGAGCCTCCCATTCTGTGGGGGGGGGGGGGTGTTCACCAAAAATAGACGATCTACAAGCTCACAACGCAACAACGTCGCGTGTTGTGAGCTTGTAGATCTGCTAGTTTTTGGTGAGATGAGAGTTGGCTGTAGAGCTAATCAGGTCTGTTTTACTAAGCATAGTGAAGTGATATTGATGAATTCCAAATTATTATCAAAGTATTCTGAGGCACCCCTGGACTGGCATCACGGCACCCTAGGGTGCCACGGCACCCACTTTGGTAAAAAAGGCAATAACAAACCTAGCCCAGCCTCCCCTGACCCTTCTTACCTACTGTATATATTTTTTGCACTGTTTATTTTATTTTTTCTACTTTTTTTTTTTTTACTATATCTACTGCATAGTAATGTGTTCTATCCGTCTGTCGTTCAATGTTATATGAGATACTTCAATGGTTTCCTATGGAAATAAGCCTAGTCTTTTCTAGGATCTCCTTTTAGTTGACCTTGTACCAGTGAACTGTACCGTCATGAAACTGTACCTTTTTCTATGCAAACTTCTAATAAAGTCTTCAATCAATCAATCAAAGACATAGCCTGGAATCCAGACTGATTCGTTACGTTCGGCTGACTTTCTTTTCTCACTTTGCTTCTCAGTCTGGCCAAGGTCTCTTACTCTTATTCGACTCGTATTTCCAAACGTCACCAACTACGTAGGCAAGTCAGGACGCGACTCGAGTGTAAAATCTTCCGAATTGAACAACCCCCGTTGTCAAGGTCCCTCGTGCCAATACAGGGCTCCAGACTAACTTTTTCACAGGTAGCACTGGTGCCACCTACGTTTTAATTAGGTAGCACCATCAGAAATGAGGTAGCACCATATTTTTCTTTGTCTAGCGTATTAGCGTGGTATTAATACATAGCCTTATTATACTGATGACAGTTGTGTTCATTTCCATACCATAAGCCATTTCAATTTGCCTTGATGTAAAGATTGACAATGACCCAAACTTGATATTTGCTAAATATTTTAATCTGAACTTTAGGTTTCTCTGCATGAGCAGCAATAAAAATAGGTCAGCACTAAGGCTGTGTGATATTAGGAAAGCCTTTGATATTCAATATAATGTTGTTGAATACCCCGATAACAATATGTCTCATGATAAGTAAAAAAAAAAAAAGCTGTAGCCTAGTTTTTATGTATTTTTGCTTCAAGTTAATATTTGCAAACTAAAGACATTAATTCAAGAAAGATTTACAAATATCTCGGCTAACAAAGGCAACTTGCACAACGTAGACTAAATGCAATAGGCCTGCTTTCATGCAGGATGGAAAAATGAAATTGTCCTTATGGTTTTAGAGTGAGATACTGGGAAGTAAGCTGCTTGATATCAACAGAAAACGTTCACTTGGACACACACACACACACACACACACACACACACACACACACACACACACACACACACACACACACACACACACACACACACACACACACACACACACACACACACACACACACACACACACACACACACACACACACACACAGAACAGTTTACAGCTGCCGTTCATTTGAGCTAATTGGCTATGAAGTGAGAAGCGCATTTTGGGCACTGAGGAACTTAACGAGCCACAGCCGTTTTAACGTAACGGTGGAGCGATTGCTGATCAATAGCTAATCTAATAGCAAACAAACAACCTGTGGATTATAGATTATCCAGTTCGAGATGACAACAGAAAAAAGCCTGGTTATACAAAGAAAGGTTAGTATATATGTGATATCTATACAATGTGAGCGAGAGAGAGAGAGAGAGAGAGAGAGAGAGAGAGAGAGAGAGAGAGCGAGAGAGAGAGAGAGAGAGAGAGAGAGAGAGAGAGAGAGAGAGAGAGCGAGCGTGAGTGAGAGTGTCTGTCTGTCTGCGTGTGTGACCCACCACCGGACCGACGCTAGAGGGTGTGTGTAGTACTGTGTGTGTATGTGAGTGAAAGAGTAGACCCTCCAGAAAAACGCGGGCAAAAATCCTTGATTATGCGGGCTAAAATCCTTGATTTTGCGGGCAAAAATCCTTGATTATGCAGTGAATTATGCGGGGTTTTTGTGTGAATTTATGCGATGACAATGCGAAACTATGCGAAATATGCGGGAACTTGTGAAAGTTGCGATTAAATGCGAAATTATGCGAAATATGCGGGAACTTAAAAAACATATTTATAGCCTATGTACTGTACAGTATATATACATATTATAATAAAAATTGATAACTATTAATTAAACCACTTTAATATACAGTACACTGGCTATTTGGAAATAGACAATCTACAAGCTCACAACATCACTAAGTAGTCATCAAAGTAGTCAAAACACGAATTTAAGGGTCCTTGAGTGAATTGAGAAATGCAAAACAGACTTTTTTGACTGCCTTTCATTATTTTCAAGGCAAAAAAGCAAACCTCTGTCAAATATCTGCAATTTAATTACCTTAATGGGCTACATCAAGGCAAAAATAATTACCCTATGGCCTATGCGATTGCTAAGGATACAGCTCACTGCTAAAGCAAAACTCTGGTTTATTTATGTGGTTTTGCTCTCTCTAAAGGGATTTAAGGGATTAAAATGTTATGCATTCAATTGCTGTTCCTATCCATCCATGGAATACTGCGTGCTACTTTTTTTCGGAGAGGTGCTCGTTTGCTTTGAACGGCAACGACACAACGTTTCAAACGGAGTACAATGGAGACCTCAAAACAAGTAGGAAAAACTTTAATTTGTCGTTTCTTGAAGTTTGAGGACCGAGGAAGAGTGTGTTATTCTAGCGTCACGTTGGCGAGGGCCAACGCTCATACCGTATAGCCTACATTATGCCTGCATCTCTCTCTCTGTCTGCCTGCAGTTCTCACGGTGCAGCGTGCACGCAATCGCGCGGCACACACACACACACACACACACACACACACACACACACACACACACACACACACACACACACACACACACACACACACACACACACACACACACACACACACACACACACACACACACACACACACACACACACACACACACACACAGAGAGAGAGAGAGGACGAGCCACGTGTTTCTCAGCGCATCATTGTTTTGCTTCTGTTTTGTGTCTGAACGTGATTGAACGGTGAAGCATGACTATACTTTTATGCGAAAAAGTGCGGGGATTGTGAAATCAAGCGATGCCCGCATATTTCGCATATTTTCCGCGGAAATATGCGAAATATGCGGTGAATATGCGGGGATTGTGAAATCATGCGAGCCCCCGCATAATCAGCGGCATTTATTGATTATTGCGGGAAATTCTGCGATCGCATAATCGCGCTTTTCTGGAGGGTGTAAAAGAGAGAGAAGGGGAGGGGCAGAGCATAGGCTCTGCAGGCAGGCAGCCAGGGAGAGAGACAGACGGAGCGAGAGAGAGAGGCGTCAGGCGATCCTCGATTGAGGATTTCTTTTTTCTTCCCCCCCCCCCCCCCCTTTTATTTCAGGTCGCACCAGCGCGACCTGGTTAAATTTTAACTCGCACTTTATGAAATTAGATCTCATATGCAACCTAATAGGTCGCACCCTGGAGCCCTGTGCCCATATATCCTTAGAGGCCACATGTCCCTAGCGCGCCCGATGTCTCCCTAAAGCCTTGATCAGAGTCGGCTCCGCGGTGGATGGTGGAAGGCTATCCACCGCGGTGTAGTCTTTTTGAGTCATAATACTACAACGTTACATCATTCCTCGCGGTGAAGAGCTTTCCACCGCGAGTCCCGACACATCTCTCTGTTTTTACTTTCAGACAGATAGGCTCTTCACCCCGTTCACTGATTGGTCGATCTAGACCAGTCAGTCACGGTGAATAGGACTCCACCGTGACGGACTATGATGGCCTTCACTTATTAATTTGCGGTGGATAGCTCTTCACCGCAGACTCTGATCGAGGCTTAAGTGCCCACTTCTCCAAGCGCCCACATGTCCCTAGTGCCCAGATGGTTCTGGTGGCCAGTTGTCCAGGTGCCCAGTCTGCCCACTTCTCCAAGTGAGCAGACTGTACCTTGGTTGTCATGGTTAGAGTACCTTGGTTACCATGGTTACAATACCTTGTAGTTGTTAGCCTCCCTCATGGCCTCCACCTCGTTCTCAGCTCTGATGGTGGTCTTGGAGGTCCCCTCCTGCCAGGCCTCTTCATACTGGGAGGGGGTGGAGCGGGCCGACGTCCTGGACTGACCTGCAACGCACGCCACGTCAGGAGAGATACACCTTACAAGAACCCATATCATATCATATCTGTATCTATGTTTTTCAATAATTAAAGCATAAAATAATGTGGTTAAAACCCAAAATGACACAGAATATGCCTTCCCAGTCTAAATGTGTTAAGCGCTGCTCACCTCGAGGTACAGCCAGCAGACCTTTAGGTGAGTAGGTGCAGTATAGTGGTCTAACTCACCTCGAGGTACAGCCAGCAGACCTTTAGGTGAGTAGGTGCAGTATAGTGGTCTACTCATCTCGAGGTACAATCAGACCTTTAGGTGAGTAGGTGCAGTATAGTGGTCTGCTCACCTCGATAGAGCTGGGATACCCGACCGAAAGCCCGTGGGGCCCGACAAGCCCGACGAGCTCCAGGCCGGGTTGGACGCATTTTCATGATTAATTGTCGGACGTCGATTCGGGTCGGACATATTTTTGATATAGCCTCTGCCTACCTATGACATGCATCATGCACTCTCTCTGATGATGCATGCAGCGTGCAACTCCTTGCTGTGTGTGTGGCACTGTGAGTGTGTGTGTGTGTGTGTGTGTGTGTGTGTGTGTGTGTGTGCGCTGCTCGCGCTAATGCTGCAGCCATGGAGACAACTCTGCGCGGGTCGGACGCATTTTAATGATTAATGCTCGGACGTCGATTCGGGTCGGACAAAAAACTGTCGGACACGGGTCCGGAACGGACAGAAAAAATGGGCCCGATCCCAGCTCTACACCTCGAGGTACAGCCAGCAGACCTTTAGGTGAGTAGGTGCAGTATAGTGGTCAACTCATCTCGAGGTACAATCAGACCTTTAGGTGAGTAGGTGCAGTATAGTGGTCTAACTCACCTCGAGGTACAGCCAGCAGACCTTTAGGTGAGTAGGTGCAGTAGTGGTGCCCGGCGTCCGAGTGGCGGGTGTCCGGGGAGGGCGTCTCAGCGACGGCCAGGTCCGAGTGACGTCGTCGTGGAAAGCGTGGATGCTGTTCAGCCTCCCCATGGTGTCCTGAGGAGCCAGGTTTTATTTTATTTTTCACTCACTAGAAGCTAAGCAGTTAAATGTTCTGCAGAGACTAAAAAAGAAGATATAGATAGGGGTCATCAATATATCTGTACGCAGACATAATATAGGGGTGGGCGATATGGAAAAATATAGCATGATATTTCCCAAGCTGTATCAGGATACACAATCTTATCACGATTCTTTAGTTTTTCACACCTACAAGGTAACAAAAACTACAAGAAAAAGGAGTAACTGGCCATTTAGACCAGGGGTGGGCAACTGTGATGATGGAGAAGGCCAATATATTTTCACTCGCTCCAGAGGGCCACAATGCATTATACACTTATACAGTCAAAAATAGTCTCAGGGCACCACTGTAAATAACTTTTTCATCCACGGCACCCCTGAGTTCATTTTTAGAATCTTACATAATCACGGAGAAATATCTGTTTCCATCAGAACTGACTGAAAAAATCAAACCTCGTTCGAAGTGGAGCTGTGAATTTGAGCAGTTCCAGATCTATGCTTTTGATTCTGTGTTTTAGATCTATGAATTCTAAGTGTTCTATATATAAATTCTATGTGTTCTAGATCTATAAATTATGTGTGTGTGTGTGTGTGTGTGTGTGTGTGTGTGTGTGTGTGTGTGTGTGTGTGTGTGTGTGTGTGTGTGTGTGTGTGAACTGTAAACTGTTCCTATGAGTGAGTGGTGAGTGTGCCTGGCCTGCACAAAACAGCGCCCCTCCTTTAACTAGTGTGTTGTGTGTGGCCACTCAAGGTATTGCCAGACTACGGACACGGCCAGCCACCCAGCCAGCCACCCAGCCAGCCACCCACCCACATACCCACGGACATACCTGTCTATTGGGAGCTTGTGTTCCACAGCTCCAAAAAGACAGTTTTGGTAGATGGAAAAAGAACTCATCAAGTAGTGCAAATCAGGTCTGTTTTACTAAGCATAGGGAAGTGACATTGATGAATTCCAAATAATTATCTCGCGGCACCCCTGGACTGGCATCATGGCACCCCAGGGTGCCCCGTCACTTTGAAAACCCCTGCTTTATACGATAGGACAGTAGACTGACAGGAAATGGGTATAATTTTGATCATAAGACCCAATGAGTTTGGATGACTATTTCTATGCATTTGGTATTAATGTTGATGTAAATGTTTCTGTTCAGTTTGCCAATGCCTTAGCTTGGGCATCACAACTAGCTTATGGCCATTATCGAGACAGACACACACACACACACACACACACACACACACACACACACACACACACACACACACACACACACACACACACACACACACACACACACACACACACACACACACACACACACACACACACACACACACACACACACACACACACACACACACACAGTGAAGATAATAGAAACCAGAGTGTGTATTGTGTGTGAGGTTGTGACATCCGTTCCACACCCGATGCGTCCTAACTCTCCTGGGAAAACATCTGTGACTAACCTGAACCTGCTGATAGTCATATGGACGGACTGTCTGTCTGTCTGTCTGTCTGTCTGTCTGTCTGTCTGTCTGTCTGTCTGTCTGTCTGTCTGATAGTCATATCAACTGTAGCCTCCTGGCTGTCTGTCTGTCTGTGACTGGACATGTTAATGCTTTAAAACAGAGTTCTTCAATGTTTTCAGGCCAAGGACCCCTTAGTCGAGAGAGAGATGAAGCAGGGACCCCCACTATTTTTTTTTATAGATATCATATAGTTTCATTGTTTGACAATACAATCATCAGTGTATTTTGGATTCATATAAATGTGTGTTTTCAGATATTTAACCATTTGAACCGTCAATACACTTGACCTTTCACTCTGTACTTAAGTCTGCTCTTTTTCTCCTCCACACCAAACCTCTTTGCCCGAAAATAGCCGATCTACAAGCTCACTGTGAGCTTGTTGATCTGCACTTTTTGGCTAAAGTTCTCCGGTATGGGTACTCCGGTACTAGGGTTCAAGTGGTTAATATGAAAAAGAAGAAAAAAGTTTCAATCACTCAAAGATTTGGAGGACCCCCTGTAGTAACTCTGGGGACCCCCTATGGGTCCCGGACCCCCTGTTGAAGACTTCTGCTTTAAGAAACATTGGTGCTACTAATCTTGGTACAAATCCTGGCCGAGTCAGGCTGATTAAAGGCCTACCAGTGCCTTCTCAAAATGTCAAGGACCCCCAAATTAAAAGCCATTAAGACCTGGAATTATTTTACACTTTAGCTACTGAAAAATAGCAGATCTGCAAGCTTGCAGCGCGGCACCGATAGTTAAAGCATACAATAATAGTTAAAGCAATAACGTGGAATATGTCTTAAATGATTTAAAACGGGGGTCTTCAACAGGGGGTCCTCAGAGTTACTACAGGGGGTCCTCAGAGTTACTACAGGGGGTCCTCCAAATCTTTGTGCGATAGGAACTTGTTGTGTTCTCCTTTTGTATATTAACCACTTGAACCCTAGTGTCCATATTCAGAGAACTTTCATCGAAAATAGCAGATCTACAAGCTTGTAGATCTGCTATTTTTGGCAAAGAGCTTTGGTGTAGAGGAGAAAAAGAGCGGACTAAGTACAGAGTGAAAGGTCAAGTTCATTAAGGATTGACGGTTCAAGTTAAATATCTGAAAACACAAATTGACATGAATCCAAAATACACTGATGATTGGGCTGTCAAACGATGAAACTAGGCCTATATGGAATCTATCAAAAATGTGGAATGCCTTACCGAAGGCCATAAAGGAGTGTGGATCACTAGCATCCTTTAAAATTGCCCTGAATAACCACTTACAGGCAGCAGCCGTTCGCAACTGGTAAAAAACCTAGCCCAACCCTACCCTCCCTGCCCCTTCCTTGTATATACTTGTATACTTGTATATTCCTTGTATAGACTTACTGTTTGTTTAGATTTACTGTATATTCCTTGTATATACTTACTGTTTGTTTAGATTTACTGTTTTCTTTTCTTTTTTCCCCACTTTTCTTTACATATCTACTGCATAGTACTGTGTTCTATTTGTCTGTCATTCAATGTTATATGAGATACTTAAATGGTTTCCTGTTGAAATAAGCTTAGTCTTTTCATGGATCTCCTTTTAGTAGACCTTGTACCAGTGAACTGTACCGTCATGAATCTGTACATTTTCCTATGCAAACTTCTAATAAAGCATTCAATCAATCAATCAATCAATCTATGAACAGGTTGTGGGGGTCCCTGCTTCATCTTTCACTCCACTAAGGCTCCTTGGCCTTGAACACTTTGAAGACCCCTGCTTTAAAATCATCAGTGCTAGAAGTACAAATACTGGCTTTAATGGTATTTCTATTTCTGGGACCCCTGTAAAATCAATATCCAATCAATCAATAGGCCTATTATTTAACTGCAGGGACCCCCTAGAATTCCCTCAAGGACCATTGTGGGTCCCTGGACCCCACTTGAGAACCATTGCTCTAAGGGTCCATTTGGTTCAATTTGTACACTCTGAGTTACAGAGTTTAGAGCTCTTTATGTTGTGTGACTGTCTCTACTCATTTTGTTTGTTCAAAACCAACAAACAAACCAGCAACAGGTGATTTTAATGAATCCTGATTAAAACCCAGATTTGAAATACCAGCCTATTCTAAACACAAGCACTTGCACACTACAGCCCTGAAACGTCACGGTCGTATCTCACCACCGTCATGGATGAGGTTTAACCTGGTGTTGAGCAGTTTAGCCAATTTGCCACGTACGTCTACGAGAATGTTCAGATTTAAAAATTAAAGTGCTTAATGAAGGCTCAAGGATGTCTTAATATGGTACGCTCAAGCAGAATTACCTGTTTCGGATGTATTGTTTAATAAAATACATTTTAATCCGATCAGTTGTCATTTTCTAAAGACAGTGTTAATGTGTCAGAGTGCAGTACACCTCCCAACCGATGGGGTCGCGTATTGGAAATGGCCGTCGAAAATGGCCGTCGATCGGATTTAAATGCTTTTTATGAAACAATACTGTAGATAAGGGTAATTCTATTTGAGCAGTACATATTGTAACATCCCTGAGCCTTCAGTAAGCTCTTTATTATTTAAATGAGAACCTTTATGTAAACGTACGTGGCAAATTAACTAACTGCTAAACAGGAGGTTGAGGTGGATCCATGACAATCGTGAGAAACGACCGTCATGTTTCAGGGTTAATTAAAGCCAAGATTTGTAATAAAACACCAGCCGATTGATTCTAAACACAAAACACATAGATGCGTGCACAGCAACGTGGACGAGCGGGTTCATAGAAGCACCTGGAAAACTTGCAAAAACTTAAAGCCTAAAGAAGTCAAGTTTAAAACGTTCCACTTGTTGTCTAATAGGAATCAGAATGAAGTATTAAAACATGTCTTACCTGAACTGCCTGCCGTGGATCTTTTCCTCACGTTTTCAGCGTCACTTGGTGCGAGCAGAGGTTTAGTTTGAGACATTTTAATTTTATTTTATTTAATCTTCACACAGAACCTCTGCTGCTTCACATGGTCTGTCTGTCTGTCGCTTCTCTCTAGTGATGTGTCGGTCATGAATGACCCGTTCAAATGAACGGATCTTTATGGTGAACGAGATCGAACGGGTCACCATCCGGAAAAGAGCCGTTCAACCGTTCACGGCGTTCAGTTGCAAATGCGACGAGAGAGAGAGAGAGAGAGAGAGAGAGAGAGAGACAGACAGAGAGAGAGAGAGAGAGACAGAGACAGACAGAGAGAGAGAGAGAGAGAGAGAGAGACAGACAGAGAGAGAGAGAGAGAGAGACGGTTCATTCAACGTATCTCACAAGAGAAGACAGACCCGACCGACCGTTCCGTCCCTCCTTTCCACCGTTCCTCTTTCCTTAGACACTGTAGCAGTGTTGCCAGACGTACGATAATTATCGTATTTGTACGATAATTTGACCCTCTGTACGATGTACGATCAATAATTCCAAAAATGCCCAAATGTACGATAATTTCGGCATATCATCAAAAAGAGCGTGAATTCACTATTTTCCCTGGCTGCTGATCTGGGATCTGGTTTGGCTTCTCAAAATAAGCCAGGAAATCAGTCAATCTGACCCTAGATCAGTACTTGGAGACATTAAAAACACTGGTTGCATGAACCTACAGCCCATGCTTGGGAAGGGAGTGTGTAGGGGGCGGAGACTGTGTCTTAGCAACACTGTGTTAATAAGCCAATCAGCTGCTTACAAACAGCGCAGCGCCTCTCACAGCAATGGGATGCAGCACTTAATTGTCTCAGAGGAGAGCAGAGTGGAAGTGGAAGCTCTTAGCTCTCTGACAGGCAGAATCGCTGTCATTTCTCAATTAAATCATCCCGTCATTCATATTTATCCCCCAACCTTAAAATACGGGACAAAGAGCGTCCCGTTTCAGTTCAATACGGGACACGTCTTTTAGTTTCCAAAAAAGGGACGATCCCGTATTTTACGGGACGGTTGGTAATTAACCCTAGTTGCATCTTTCCAGACCAGTTTCAGGCTTTTATTTGTGTAAGCTCCAAGAAGTTGCCTGCCTCCACACAGCATATCTGATGCGTTTTTGTCACGCAGGAGTCTAAAACGAGGTCGTTTCTTACACTAAAGACGCATTTTTTGGTGAAATTACGTTTTTACGCGAGTGATTTCTCTTTTTTGGCCGTGTACGATAGTTTCATGTCAAATACGATAATTCTGAGCCTCCGGTACGATAATTCAACATTTCCCATCTGGTAACACTGCACTGTAGTGGGCTGGAGGCGGGCTCTCCCTCAGAGAAGCAGGACTGTGTGTGCGTGGGGGTGTGGAACAGAAATCAGGGACCTACAGTTACGGAGCAGCAGCCTCCGACCGCGAGAAGAGTTGTGACTGATGATTGATTGACCGAGACCGACTGACTGACTGCGAGTGAAAAGGGTGTTATCGTTCATTCTTTGAACGGGATGTTCTAATTACTAGCCTGATTACTAGCCTACGCTACGAGACTGCAGACTGACTGACTGACTGACTGACTGACTGACTGACTACTGTATTAAGTTTGCAAAAAAAGCGGTACAGTTCTATACAAAAGAATGCTAGAAGATACGCCATAGAAAAACACTATGGGATTAATATATCCTACAAGTAGCCTATAGTAACACATCTCATCTCATACAATGGACCATTGAGCCAGTGTCATGTTAATTCATGAAGTGTGAACGCAATGCTAATGGTAAAGGGATAATCGTTCATTCTCTGAACGGGTGAAATGTTAATTTGCGCTTTATGTTGGCTGTTTTATAACGATAGAGCGTGTCAATCAATACATCATCTTCGTCAGGTCTGCACGTTCACATTATAGGCAGGTAGCAGGCAGGCCAGGCATGAGTCTGTCATCTGACCGAAACAGTCAGGCAGAGAGGAAAGAGCCGTGTGTTTTTGACTGCTTGTGCTTGACTGACTGACTGACTGACTGACTGAACTCGACTGATTATCGGTCACGGCTCTGAACGAGAATGATGTGACGACCGGCTCAACGCCGGCTCCAATAACCCCCCCCCCCCCGCTTCCCGAAAGTTGTGAACGACCGATTGAACGATAATGACCGAATCTATCTTGTGAACGAACGAACGATGATTCGGTTCACGGAAATGAACGAAAATTCCCACCACTACTTCTCTCTCTCTCTCAGGCTCATTATTATTATAAAACACACATCAACCAACACATCAACACACATTCTGGCCATTTGAAAATAGCCGATCTACAAGCTCACATTGCGTCGCAATATGACAGATTGTGAGCTTTTAGATCTGTTATTTTCAAAATATTTTTATAGATTTGAAAACTTGAAATGAGACACTCTGCATAAGGAGTACATTTACTCTAGTACATTTTGATGCCAATACTTTGTACTTTTACTAAAGTAAAATGTGAATTCTGTACTTTTAAAGCTGTACATTGCAGTATCGATACTTTTACAAAATAAAACATTTCAGTACTTTATTATTTACCACTGGTAATATGCATTAAGGCCCAGATAAACCGATAAAAATACATATTTTTCCATTCAAGTGGATCAGGGGCGTCAATTGGGTATGGCAGGGGTATGCAGCTGCCATACCCTGGGTCCAGGAGGGGAAATAAAAGTTACTTTTAAATATAAATCCATGAATGTCTCTGTGTCTATCTGCGCTGGTTATTATGTTGTTAAATTACAGTAAAATAACTACTAATGAAAAATATAAGAAAATGGTCACTTTAACAACGTATTATAATTATATTCTCCACACTTGTATTCTCCCCCTCTTGACAGAATGTTATATTCCCAGGTTCCGTAGGTCAGCTGCACAGGTGCAATGCATTATTGTTATTGTTAAGTTTAGCTGCACTTGAACATCCGTTCCAGGCTGCCCAAGAAACCGTAGAAACTGAGGAAAAAATTAAATGTACTTCTTAAAATATATGTATCATGCCTGTTGCTAAGGTATGGCAACATGACTGGTGTCTTGCACGCACGCGAAGGCGTGCGTGCAAGACACCAGTCATGTTGCCTATATAGCCTATAGTGTATAGTAAATACACTATATATTTATGTATTATTATCATTATACATTTTATCCCATATTTTTAACCCATTTTCTTCACTCAGGGTTAATTGCCTAAGCTGTAAACCTGGGCTCTGCTCTCTCTCTGCCAACCTGGGGAGAGCCAGTGGTGTAAAAAGTACTTACATTCTTTACTTAAGTAAAAGTATCACTACTGCAATGTAGATGTAGCCTACTTGGTTACAAGTAGAAGTCCGGTATTCAACATTTACTTGAGTAAAAGTACAAAAGTATTGGTATCAAAATGTACTAAAAGTACCAAAAGTAAAAGTACTCATTGTGCAGAATGTCCCATTTCAAGTTATCAAATGTATACAAATCTTTTGAAAATAGCAGATCTACAAGCTCACAATGCGTCGCATCGCGACGCATTGTGAGCTTGTTGATCGGCTATTTTCAAATGACCCAAATGTATACGGCTGAAGTGGTTAATGTATGTTTTGTAATAATAATCAAAATCTACAAAGTAACTAGTAACTAAAGTTTTGAAATAAATGTAGTGGAGTAAAAGTACAATATTTGGATCCGAGATGTAGTGGAGTAGAAGTAAAAGTATTGGAATTACTCAAGTAAAGTACAAATAACTCAAAAGTGTACTTGGGTGGGTGACGTGACGTAGCGTTTTCGCTGTCCTCGGTGTCAAACATGTATAAATAAAAAATATATTTGTCAAAAACCTTCTGAATATTGTGCAGGACATTAAGCTTTATGTGAACTTACTCAAGATTAAAACATTTCATTCCTCATTTCTTCAGAATCTTCAACCAAACATGGTAAATGTCATCTGGTGTGACTGTCCCGACCTTGTTTCTCAAAGTGGGAACTTGAATAAAACTAAGAAAAAGAATTGCTAAAATTCATTTAAAAATGAATTTAGGCAAAAAAAATGTCTATTTGTGAGCCTATATCTTTTCAAAGTCCAAGCATAATGTTTTCAGTCATTTCTGATCAAAAAGATTTTGTCCCCCAAACCAAAATCATCTGGTGTGACACTAGTTTGGAAAAATTAAACAGGCAATAATTTGGACACCTACTGGGCTAGAGAGGTCCTTCTTCTGTAAGGCTATTCAGCACTCCCAGCACAACTGCAAGACAGGTGTCTGAGGTGAGTTATGATTTTAACATTTTCATGAAATGCCATCTTGTTGAAACTTTGACAAGTGTGGCACTTCTGGATGTCATCTGGTGTGACACCTTTTTCATTAATAAAGCAAAAGTTATTTGAAACTTTGGTCATAATTACATGTAAATCTAGGTTGTTTTGTTATAGCTAGCATGTTGTTAGCATGCTAATGTGTACCTGGTAGCCTCAAGGTAGTCCTAAATGCAGAAAACGTCATCTGGTGTGACACTTCGTCATCTGGTGTGACATATCTGCTTGTCACGCCAGATGACTTGATTGTCACACCAGATGATATATACTGTATTTTCCTACAGACATAACAATAAATAACAAGTCCCATGTTTCTTTTGTCCATTTAAAACATTTTAACATGTTTAAAACAACGTTTTAAACATTTTTACATAATTTAATTTAGCTTCATTCGGTGATACAGCAAATTCATCAGACAGAGCAGAAACCCCTTCACAGAAACCTAAACCTTATATTGTGGTAACACTTTTCAGTGAGTATAACATACTTGGCAAACTTGAGGACTTGCTAGTAATTACATTTTACTACTAAAAACAATCTACCTGACAAATAAATTACATTTAAATGTCTCCTCCTGAAGGTCTTCTACTCAGGTGCTGGACACAAGTGCATCTATTGGAGAGGCCCAAGCTGAGGATTCAGACACCTCCTCAGATGAATACACACAAGGACAGTTTGTCATAATCAAATATGAGGGAAAGCCATATGTGGGGCAGATTGTTACCATTAATAAGGAGGGGCTAGAGATAAACTGCATGAATCAACTTGGAAAAATGAAAAATGGTTTTGTCTGGCCAAAGGGGCGAGACTGCATTTTCTACAAAGAGCAGGAAGTTGTCTGTGGCATAGCAGAACCGCAACAGGGCAAACGGTTTGCTACCCTCACCAAATGTGACTGGCTGATGTACAATACAGTCTAAATGTCTATACCCTCACCAAATGTGACTGGCTGATGTACAATGCAGTCTAAATGTCTATTCTAATCTAATCTAATACTTTTGTACTTTCACTCACTGGACTGGACAATGAGGTAAGGTAGGACCCGAGACAAACATAGCGAAAATAGCTGATCTACAAGCTCTCAACGCATTGTGCTGCGAGAGCTTGTAGATCAGCTATTTTCGGAGTTGCACAACCCAGCACTCTTTAGCTAGTGGAGATGTGGTGTAACGACATGATTCGTAAATACATTTGTTCAACTCAAAATGCTGTGTTCAAGTTCAGGAGACTTCGGAAAAAAGTAATACACCTGAATGCTGAGTTGTTTCCAATAATTGGTGTTAATAAAATGTTGCCTTGGCTCCCAGTGTGGCTATGCACCTTATTGTCTCTTTAAGATCCTTCTGCCGTGGGCCGGCAGAAGACTTAGGTGTGCGTAGCATTCCTGTGCACATCCTCATCATCCATCTACTACTACAATTCTTTGTTATCCTATGTTAAGGCCCAACAATACTATCCTGTTCAGAAATATTAAGGCCATGTTATTTAATGTTAAAGCAATTTTACTGTTGCTGTTTTTCCTGGGTAATTGTTTAATCAATCAGTAAAGTTCAGTACTCACTAATAGGTAGGTTAAAACACAGTTTGCTTTGACACATGAAGATATGGTCATCTGGTGTGACACTAAGTCATCTGGTGTGACATTCCAAATAGTGAGAAATCATACCTTTATTAATGATGAAACCGAAAAAATGTGTATGGTTTACATAGAAAATAGTATCAGGAAGAGTCACAAATATTTGTGTAATTTTAAAGAAAGTTTTTGTCAGAATAAAATTAAAATATGTTGAAAGATCGACAACATGGGCCTCACACAGAGTGTTGATTATGAAAAAAAATATACAGATTCAATTAACTTTCACAAAACTATAGTGGATCACAGGTTAGTTATGATAAAGGACTTTGATAAAGTGAGTAACTTAAGAAAGGTGTACTCCATTTTCATTTTATGAACAATTATTGTCATGTCACACCAGATGACGGTTTTAGGCACAAGTACAACAATCTGCTCAATAAAGTCTGATTCCAATAAAATATCTAAAAACAAAATGTGTTTCCATAAAGTTGAGAGTGAGTAGAACAAAAGTAAATAATTTTTATGCCTGCTATTTAAAGTTTTTAAAAAAACATGTTTTTTGGGGCGTCACGTCACTGACCCATTTACAGTACTTAAGTAAATGTACTTAGTTACTTTACACCACTGGGGAGAGCCCTGAACTGAGCTCATGCTTCCTTCAGTGCATGAGGAGTGAGCAAGCCGCTTCTTCTTCAGCACTTTGGTCAACCTGGTTGTTTTTAAATATGCTTTATAAATACATTGACTTGACAGGGGGGAGTTTCCCCGGTTGGACGCAGCGCATGGAAGGAACACGTTATTCCAACCAGTTCCTTTCCCCTCCATCAAGCACCCCGGCTGGCCAGGGGGAGGCAGTATAGAGACCAGGATTACTGCATGTTTATTGAGAGGGGTTCCCAAACCTTTTTGGCTCGGGGCACCCCTATAAATATTTTTTTCATCCGAGGCACACCTAAATTATTATCTTCCTAATTTTCACTCCCAGCACCTTATATGTATAGCATATTTTAGCGATTATGTTGCAAGGAAAGCGAGATAATAGCCATTTTGGTTAGAACTGACTGAAAATAACAAGTTTAAAATGATACAAAATATATTTTCAAATGACCAAATAAATTTCAAATATTATCGAATTATCTCGCGGCACCCCTGGACTGTCGCCGCGGCACCCCAGGGTGCCCCGTCACCCACTTTGAAAACCCCTGCCCTATAGGGGACATGGGGAGAACATGCAAACTTCACACAGAAAGGAGAATACATTATTAAACACGGCAACAATATCAGACTTTTAAGAATTCATTTATTAAAAATAAACTTCTACAAATGGTCTTAAAAAAACATGTGAAGAATGAGAACGATATGCAAATGAAAACAAAACAACAGAAGGACAGAGGAAATAATGATCTAATAATGAATCAACAGATGAAACAATGAATGATGTGAACGTCATGGATGAATAAATGCAGACATTTAGTAGATGTTTGAATCCACAGTGATTTACAAAGTTCAACATGAGAGTAAATGACATGAAGTCTAGTCAACCAACAACATGCTCACAGCAGCAGGAGAGGAAAGAGTTAAACTGTTCTGCTGTTGTCATCATAGATCACAATGAGCTGAGAACAGCAGATCTACAAGCTCACAACGTGTCCATTTGGTTTAGAGAGGGTGGGGGGGGCCAAGTACAGAACCCTGTGGCACCCCAGTCAGTACAGTGGTTCAGTATAAAGGTTTATGTACAAGAAACAACAATGATACTGTGATAATTACATGATCAGATATACACTGTTCCTCTGTCTGTTGTGTCAAATATCACATATAAAACAATAGAGTAGATGAGTTTACATGAGAGACACAAGTATGATACTGACATATTTACACCATCATCATCAGTATTTATGATACATATTTATAAATGATATTTACACCATCATCATCAGTATTTATGATAAATATTTATAAATGATATTTACACCATCATCATCAGTATTTATGATACATATTTATAAATGATATTTACATCATCATCATCATCAGTATTTATGATACATATTTATTACATCATCATCATCATCATCATCAGTATTTATGATACATATTTATAAATGTGTGGAGTGGAGGTTTGAGCTGTCTGATTTTAATTAATCTAATCTGATCTGATCTAATCTGATCTATTCAGATCTAAAACTGTGGTGATGACTGATACATATTTATTTACAGTATATATATATATATATATATATATATATATATATATATATATATATTAGACACGGTTTGATTTCATAGGGTTAATAAGTCCTTCCTGTCAGGGACCCCCATCTGAACATATCTTTGACCAGGGACCCCCTAGACAAGACATTTATACTAGACTTTGAAGTGGGTTTTGATGCTATATTAACACATTTAGCTGGGGACCCCCTGTAACCCCTTCAAGGACCCCTGGGGGTCCCTGGACCTCACTTTGAGAACCACTGGAATAGAGTTTGATAGTCTTTTACACACACACACACACGCACGCACGCACGCACGCACGCACGCACGCACGCACGCACGCACGCACGCACGCACGCACGCACGCTCACAACCCACCAGAAATAGACAATCCAAAAGCTCACAGCGCGTCGAAAATAGCAGATCTACAAGCTTACAATGCGTAAAAAATAGCAGATCTACAAGCTCACAACGCGTAAAAAATAGCAGATCTACAAGCTCACAACGCGTCAAAAATAGCAGATCTACAAGCTCACAACGCATCGAAAATAGCAGATCTACAAGCTCATAACGCGTCAAAAATAGCAGATCTACAAGCTCACAACGCGTCGAAAATAGCCGATCTGCAAGCTCACAACGTGTCAAAATTAGCAGATCTACAAGCTTACAAGAAGTCGGAAATAGCAGATCTACAAGCTTACAATGTGCAAGAAATAGACAACCTACAAGCTCACAACGCATCGAAAATAGCAGATCTACAAGCTCACAATGCACCAGAAATAGCGAATCAAGCTCAAAATGTGTCAGAAATAGCCGATCTCCAAGCTTACAATGTGCAAGAAATAGCCGATCTACAAGCTCACAGCGCGTCGGAAATAGCCGATCTACAATCTCACAACACGTAAAAAATAGCAGATCTACAAGCTCACGACGCGTCGAAAATAACAGATCTTCAAGCTCATAACACGTCGAAAAAAGCAGATCTACAAGATTACAACACGTCGAAAATAGCAGATCTACAAGCTTACAACACGTCGAAAATAGCTCATTTACAAGCTCACAACTCGTCGAAAATAGCCGATCTACAAGCTCACAACACGTAAAAAATAACAGATCTTCAAGCTCATAACACGTCGAAAAAAGCAGATCTACAAGATTACAACACGTCGAAAATAGCAGATCTACAAGCTTACAACACGTCGAAAATAGCAAAT
>NW_027664967.1:0-147108 GCF_963921795.1 Nannobrachium achirus
TGCTCCTACACAGTGACAGTCAGAGTCAGACAGCTATAATCCACAGAGTCAGAACGCTGCTCCTACACAGTGACAGTCAGAGACAGACAGCTATAATCCACAGAGTCAGAACGCTGCTCCTACACAGTGACAGTCAGAGTCAGACAGCTATAATCCACAGTCAGAACGCTGCTCCTACACAGTGACAGTCAGTCAGTGACGCGTGATTGGAAATGACACCCGGGCTCCAGGGAAACCCCGCCCACCGAAGCTTTTGATTGGCTGAAGCGGAGCTAGGGAGCGCTCAATTGTAGTCGCTTGGACAGGGCGTTTATCGTGGGCTTGCCCAGGCCTTACGGCCTGGGCATAAATATAACGATTGCATTCACCACGGCTTCGTAACTCGCGCGGCGCTCCGCCGGCCGCGCGGCCCTGGCCCGCTCTTCGCGGCCACTCGCGCCTGCGGCGCTCGGGGGCGAAGAGCAGGACCAAGGTCCGCTGGCCTTCGCGCCGCTTGCAGTGTCGTGGACAATCGAGCGGCTCCGTCTGGAGCCCGGGTGTCATTTCCAATCACGCGTCAGTGACAGACAGTGAGTTTACACATCGCGGGTGGCAAAACCCCGCCCGCACTCATTTTTGAAGCTTGTGATTGGCTGAACCGGAGGTAGGGAGCGCTCCATTGTGCGTGATTCCTAAACCCACCAGGATTGAGTTAAGACCCGCCTCCTCTCGATAATCTTAAGTATGAAAGTGCCCATGAACGTTAGTGCTGCTCGCTCAAGTGCAAAGTACCTACTACCTACTGATCCATTACAATAATACACACAGCATAATAGGCCCAAAGCCATATCCAAACCATAACAATTTAACTGATAATCAGTAAGAGTTTTTATTTTGATTAATAGCTTTCTCAGTAGACCTACGTTTTTCTCTTTAGCAAAGTTACAAAGTTTTCCCTTTATCAGCACAGTAGTCTACAATTAAGTCAGTTTCAAGTTTTTTTTTTAGCACAGTTTATTTTGAGCACTGTAGTGAGAAATTAATAGTTGTACATTGTGCAAATGCAGGCTTTTCTCAGTACAAGTCTTCATGCCTCTGATTTTATCCACCCTCCATGTGTCAGGCAGGGATTTCAGCTACTCCTGGAAGTCCTCGCGTTTCCGCGAGGCGGGTCTTAACTCAAGCCTGGTGGGTTTAGGAATCACGCCTCCATTGTAGTCACTTGGACCGCGGCAGAGGTGCACCAAAACCTAAACGGCATGCGTGCACACATGCGCGTGCACGCGCGTAAGTGACGTGCACGTGACGTCATGAATTTAGAGGGGTACCACTTCTAAAATCCATATCATACCACTGCCTAAACCTATCCTTAACTCTAACCCTAACCCTAACCCCAACTCTACCCAGGCGAAAAAATAATATATTTTTTCTGTACTTAAGTATACTTTTTTCACAGAAAGTATGTTAGGAGTATACTTGTACTTGGGTCCAAGCATATTTATAGTAAATTTTTCCCCAATTCATATCTAGTACATTAGCAATAAATATGATGACAATGCACTGTAATTATATTTTTTGAAAAATATACTGTAAATTAACATAACTTAATTTGTAATTTAGTACATTTGTTGTAAGTGCACTAAATATAAAATATATTCCTAATAGTCTGAAAATGTATTTTTTAAAAGTCTATTCATATCATGGTTTCTTGTATTATAACTTAAATAGATATAATTAAAAGTATATTTTTATTTATTATATTTGAAGTAATTTAAAAATATATTGATAGCAAGTTGTCCTTAACATGCATTTATTATAAGACATACTTAAGTTATAATAATAAAAAATATACTTTCAATTATTATATTTTAAGTAGTTTAACAATATAATCATAGCAAGTTGTCCTCAACAAGCATTTATTATAAGACATACTTAAGTTAGAATAATCAAAAATATATTTTTAATCAATATATTTTAAGTATTCTAACAATATATTCATAGCAAGTTGTCCTCAACAAGCATTTATTACAAGACATACTTAAGTTAGAATAATCAAAAATATATTTTTAATCAATATATTTTAAGTATTCTAACAATATATTCATAGCAAGTTGTCCTCAACAAGCATTTATTACAAGACACACTTAAGTTAGAATAATCAAAAATATATTTTAATCAATATATTTTAAATATTCTAACAATATATTCATAGCAAGTTGTCCTCAACAAGCATTTATTACAAGACATACTTAAGTTAGAATAATCAAAAATATATTTTCAATCAATATATTTTAAGTATTCTAACAATATATTCATAGCAAGTTGTCCTCAACAAGCATTTATTACAAGACATACTTAAGTTAGAATAATCAAAAATATATTTTAATCAATATATTTTAAATATTCTAACAATATATTCATAGCAAGTTGTCCTCAACAAGCATTTATTACAAGACATACTTAAGTTAGAATAATCAAAAATATATTTTCAATCAATATATTTTAAGTATTCTTTTTTTTTTTGTCAAATAAGTTTTATTGCCAACAGATTATCAACAACAGGATGTATCAGTTATAAGATTAACAATTTTCTGTTTTAGCATATATAAGAAAGAAAGAAAAAGAAAGAGCTGAAAACAACAAGAAATAAAATACAATATGTCATCAAAACAACCCCTTCATACCCTCCCACCCCTACTGCTCAGTGACGAAACGCATAATAGAGAATCAGAATGAATTATCCAATGGACATGCATTAGAATAAACAGTCTGTTTACACTAACATCATCCTTCTACTCAGGTAACGGACAAGGGGCAGCCAGATCTTATCAAATTGTGCCTGTCTGTCTTTAAGGGAATATCGTATTCTCTCAAGGTGAAGTGTACTAGTCATTTCATTAAGCCAGTGTTTAAATGCAGGTGCTTCCTCTTTTTTCCAATGAGTTAAAATCAGCTTCTTTGCTGTAATCAGACCATATGAAAGGAGATGTCGTTGTGAACTTGTCAAGTTGGAAATGGGGTCTGATGTGCCTAAAATAATTAGTATTGGGTCAGGGTCAATTTGGGTGTCCAGAATATCAGAGAGCGCCTCAAAAATCTTAATCCAATATCTCTGTATTTGAGGACATAGTGCGAAGCTGTGTAATAAGTTTGCTTCCGGTGCCTTGCATTTGTCACAGTTTGGGGAGATGTCTGGGAATATCTTGTGCAATTTGGATTTGGAATAATGAAGCCTATGTATAGTTCGAAATTGAATAAGGCAGTGTCTAGAGTTAATCGAGCAATAGTTAACTTCTTCTAAGCCATCATCCCAGAGTGTCTCCGATATCGGGGTCCCCAACTCATTTTCCCATGCTAATTTAATAGCTGAGGTAGTAGGAAGGCTGATAGCCTGTAAAGACTCATAGAAGTATGATATGTTCATATCTTGTCCTATATTCCGAAAAAGGAACTTGTCTAATTGTGAAGGTGATGCCGTTTCGAAAGTACGGTTAAAAGTACGTACAAAATATATTTTAAGTATTCTAACAATATATTCATAGCAAGTTGTCCTCAACATGCATTTATTAGAAGACATACTTAAGTTAGAATAATCAAAAATATATTTTCAATCAATATATTTTAAGTATTCTAACAATATATTCATAGCAAGTTGTCCTCAACAAGCATTTATTATAAGACATACTTAAGTTAGAATAATAAAAAATATATTTTCAATCATTATATTTTAAGTATTTTAACAATATATTCATTGCAAGTTCTCCTCAACATGCATTCATTGTAAGTTATACTTAAAATATAATAAATAAAAATATATTTTTTATTATTATATTTTAAGTACTTTATCAATATATTCCTAGTAAGTTCTCCTTCACATACATTTGTTGTCAGATATACAAAATATTAATTAACAGTATATTCATAAGTCATGCACTTAGGTTCATTCTAATATACCAGGGGTCAGCAACACTTTTGACATGAAGTGCTATGTTGTAATTTCCTTGATTGTGCAGTGTGCTATATGAACACTACTTTTAATTATGACACCACATAAAAATGTAATATTTCCAACTTTGATTGTCCATAATATATAACCTTTATTTTTCTTTGGAGATATTTGCACATCAGTATGTAATGATCTTTAGACTCCCTCTCCACTCACTGTCCCCAGTCACAGTTAGGAGTTTGAATGAATGTAGATATTTGTAGATAATTTATTTTAAATATTTAAATTCAAAGAAAACTCTTTTCTCACACATATACCAGTGTGCCAGTGATCATCCTAAGGTTGCCTACCCCTGTAATATACTAATTACATCTATATTTTCACAAAGATAGATAGATAGATAGATATGCACATGCGACGTGCACACACACACACACACACACACACACACACACACACACACACACACACACACACACACACACACACACACACACACATAAATACATGCATAAATATATTCAGACAGACAGACCATTATGAATAATTCACAAATCAGCTATGGCGAATACGAGGAAGAGGGAGAGTGTAATCCCATACTAATTTGAGGAGGGTGAGATTCCTATCTACTTGCATACGACAACCTGTCTCCCATCTCCCATCTGTTGTTCTGCAAACCAAATTTATTTTTCAGGGATCTCCATATATGGACATAAAAGGGATTCTGTTAAGTGGTTCCCCTAACAGGGCATCATCTGGGAGTGTTCATATATGGGCATTGCCAAATATGGGTCAACAATGTGATGTCACAACAAAGTAATGTTAACCGGCCTCTGATGAGGTGTTACCCGGCCTCTAGCCTCGGAAACCCAGACTTTTATTTTAGGAAGAAAAATAAAACCCGGCCTCTGACAAGATGCACCGGTTTTCATGGTGAGGTCACAATAACAGCGACCTATTCGCAACTACCAACTACTATTATAGCTGAAGTTACCTGGAGTGTGGGCGTCAGATTTACCTGTAAAGTCCTCTGGGACAGCAATAATCTCGGAGGACTTTAAATCTGACCAGTCTCTGTCATGCAGAGCATCTATGACTGTATGTGGAACAGAACACCAACTTCCACTGACTATAATGGACAACTGCTCAAACATTTATCAAATTGTAAAGTAATAAGGAAGAGGCAAACATTTCGAAATAGCTGATCTACAATCTTACAATGTGAGGCATTGTGAGCTGGGAGATCTGCTATTTTCACAATATCTGTGGAATAGAGTCAGACTAAAATGTAATGCCTCATCAACTCCTACAATTCCACAGGCTTATCTTATTTGTTTGTATTCATTATGTTATTTATATTTATTTAAGAATAAGAATAAGAATACATTTTATAAATATAGCACTTAACATTTGAAACAAATCTCAAAGTGTTAAATGTATCAACGTAATGAAAGAATACAGATGTCTGTGACAGAATGTTAATAATGTCCCTGTCTCTAAACTAAAGTAATACAGACAATGTTTTGGTTGATAAATGCCATAGTGAACTACAAGTCCCAGGATGCAAGATTGCCCATGTGACAGAAAGGGGACATTTGATTGGTTGTGCTGCGTTGTGACTGTGACGTCCGGAAGTGACGTCTTCCTTTGTTTGAATTTAGCGTAGCCTACCAGGCGCGCTAACGTATGTACACTTTAGCAACGCTCGTCTCCCAGTAAAGTATTTAAACCTTTATTACCTCCATGGATTAAACGAGCTGGAATAAAACCAATAACGGCTGTATTCCCCGAATCCCGATCTATTTCCTGGATTGAATACACTCCCAGGAGACGGAGGGGTAGCAACAGTGAGTGTAAGTACAGGAACAAACTACATAGTTTGTTCCTCCCTTCCCTTCATTCTTTACCGGACTAAATGTGCTTGTTTCAACCAGTCTAGATATTATACCTATGGTTATCTATCTACACGTGCTGGGGGACCACATCGAGTGTTGATTGCTGTCTGTTGTTTATGTTTTAAAACGAGGTGAAGTCAATGCTAATGCTAGCAAACTGATAACTTTTGCCAGTGTTAGTCGTTTTAGTTCATTGGTTTTAAACCAGTGGTCCGGGGACCACCAGTAATTGAATGAATTATATACAGTATGTGTGTGTTTCAACGCTAATCTGGTATGTTTAATACTAAAATGATTTTGCTGTACATTGTGTTGGCTGGTTTTAACTATCAAGCATCAGCAGTGAATAATAAAGTGTGAATGTTAATGTACAGTTCTTCAGTGAAAATAAGTCTCACAACGGTTCCTAAAGGCAGTTGTCAGTTGTCATGGATATGTAGTGTCAATATTTTACTGCATAAAGATGAACATGTTTTACTTTGAAAGCCTCAAGAATGTGTTGCTGCCCTTGTTATTGGATATGTTTTTGTGGGACAATGCCTTGCATACACCTTATAAAATACATGCACCCATAGTTGCATTTATTTAGTTGTACACTTGTTTTTTGTGTAGACTTTATATAATTCGGTCTTAGTAATTGGTGGTGTTTATTGATAAATTGGTCTCAACTTGAACATAATTCTGAATGGTATTATTAAAAGTCTTAAATGTTTAAAATCTGACTCTGCTAAAGCTGCAGTGTAATATTGGCTAGGCATAACAGTAATGTACAATATGTCTATGTTGTCAGAATATTTAGAGCAGTGGTTCTCAACCTTTTCAGGCTGCATATTTCTCATATATTGTATGAGCTGTTTGACATGCATTGTCTAGTGGTCTAGCCCACAGCTACTGCTTAAAGTTACTTGTTTATATGTTTTGTCAAGTGACCTACACCTCACTGTGGAATGAACAGCCATGGATTGACTACATGTCCCAGAGAGTGAGCCACATGTATGTAAAGTATGGAATTCGATTTTTTTCCCCTTTAAAAATATACAGAAAATTTAACATTTTGAAATGTAGAATTATGTGTAGGAACCCGAGTTCCAGTAGGACCCCCAGTCCCAGTGGAATACCGAGATCAAGCATCCTAACTGCAAACCTCCGCCCCACTGGAACCCCAAATTCAGCATTTTCTTCCTTTGACTTTTATCATACTCAGGTTGGCATGGTTGCAGTTGGCAGTTCACTAGACCTGTACCAGGAGGATGGTGTTCCTCACGGTATCCAATCTTGGGACATGGTAAGAGGTCCTTCCGAGAATCCGAGCCTGCATTTTTTATGTTCTATATGGTAAAGTTGACTTTTATTTTCTCTCTCAAAAATGTCCATGAACTTTCCTTTTGTCGTTCTAACTTTAAATGCTGTTTGGCAAAAAAGTTTCATGTGTGATGTACACAAGTAGAAGCATGCCACTGAAAACATCATCAGGGATCACATCATTTTCAGCAAAGAATCCTCAATATGCAGCAATAATAACTTTACCGACCTTAATTGTGGTCAGTTCTATACATAATAGTTGAACAGCAGCATGTTATAGTTTCAGTGAGAGCTTGAAAATGTATCTCTCTCTCTGTCTCTCTCTCTCGGATTATAAGGCCATCGGAAAATCACCAGACGCCCATACAGGACAGCCACCAGAAGGAGGAGGGAAGGCTCTGTCGAAGTGGTTCACAGAAGCTTGTGATCGAGGTAGGAACATGGTAGCACTTGAGAACCAACAGTACAATGGGGCAACAGCCCCAATAGGCAAAATGTAATCTCCACAGTCTCGTATAACACACAAGTTGAGTTCAAGTTGAGAGTGCAAGTGCACATTTTAAATTGTGTCGAGTCAAACAGGTTGCACTTTTTGTGTTCAGAATATTTAAGTTCCTCATGTAATGTGCCCATGAATACAATGTTCTGATAAAGGGATATTTCACTTTCAAACATGGGAGTTATTTTAAGGTTTTCACTTTTTTGTGAGCACCCCATGCAGTTTTAAAGTTGCTTGATTCAGTATTTAGATATTTCATATTCATTTTATTTTAATTAATTATTGTATTTAATTTTTTCCCTAAAAAGAATCACGCTTTAGAAGGCCAATATCAGTCACTAGAACCATGGATATCTGATAAAATTAATCTCTCTCTCTCTCTCTCTCTCTCTCTCTCTCTCTCTCTCTCTCTCTCTCACACACTCACACCACACCACAGTTTTATGTATCAAGGTTTCATAATGCTGACAGTACATGGATATACACAATGATTAGTAGTCTTTAAGGTGGTTATGTTCCATTTGATATCCTCCTATCACAGCAGCTCACACGTCTTGTTGCTGTGTTTGTGCATTGTTTTATTTCACCCAGCAGGTATGGGAGTTTTTTTTTAGTATCATAGGTCATGTTTTCAAACTCTCCTTGGGTGGTTCTGATCTGTGGGAAGTATGTGTCTCTGATGTCTTGTTACAGTGGACAGGCGGTTAGGAAGTGTAGCTCAGTTTCCAGGTATGCCTATGACGCCCTTTCTCGGTTGCAAGACTGTGCTAGGTGCTGGTGTTACATTTTCTGCCATGCTTAATTGTTCCTGTACATTTCTCATGTACTGAGGCATACCCCCAAAATGCTAGAAGGCATTGAATTTCTGTCTGTCCACTGAATGCTGCTCGCCATTTCTTCTGTAGTGTAAAACATATGCAAATCAAAATGCATTTCTCGCGCTCTGTACTGACATCAGTGGTGCTCGGGTCGCGCTGCAAATGACGTTTTGGACAGTTTGATATGTGACTTGGCTCGATAGCTCAGATTAGTGCATTCAGACAAACACATCTTTATAAATCAGATTTGAAACCACCTCTGGATGTGGTTTGTAAAAATCGGATTTCATGTGACCTGTCTGCATTTAGACTATTTTAAGCAAATCAGATTCCAATCTTGATGTGACACAGATCGAATTCAGACTGGATTTGTCTGGCAGTGTAAATCAGGCCTTAGGCAAGTGACCTTTGTAATTTGTGATAATTCATGTGTTAATTCATGTGTTATTAAGCACTTAACTATTTGTCTGTCTCCCTATCTGATGTGCAGGGCCAGATATCTCCCTCTACATCCGACCTGCTGGTACAAATCTACCTCCCAAACCCAAACTCAAATGTGCAAGTGCCAAGGACGAAGTTTGAACGTCTCAACAGGTCCAAAGTGTCTATTCACCCAGGAGCTCTGCCAACTGGTCTTTGGGAGAGATGTCCTCAGAAACTCAAACTTCGCAGGAAAGCGCCCAGAGGGAAAACCACCCAAGTCCCAACTGGACCAAAGATTGGTCGAAGCTGTGATAGGCAAGTGTACAGAATCAAATACCCCAAATCTATTATCCAGTAGTGTCACTTTTAGAGACACTAGGCCCTCTGGACTCACCACACCTAGCTCGGCTGCTGGGTAGTGTAGCCTGCTCTATTGGCATGCACAGGACACAATTTATCCAAATTATCGTCACTGTTCGAATGCCTATGGCATCATTGATGATGACGTAATTGCGACCGTCAGGTCGCATTTACTACCAAAACCTCCACCGGCTGTCTGTCAGTCAGTCTGTCTGTCTGTCCGTCATGTCACACTTTTCCCCAACTCATATCTCCGCCACCGTTGCCCCAAGACATGCCAAACTTTGCACACACACTCCTTGCCTGCCAATCCACAACCTCCACCTCTCACGTCATACAGGCAGCCATAGTTACACCTGGAATGTTGAATCTCCATATATGGAGATAACCTACGCATCACACAAAGTCTGACCTCACCAGCCCATACTTGGGCATGGACGACTTATATCTCCATATACGGAGATGGCCATATATGGAGATACGATGACATCACAGAGTCCACAGCTGATGATGCTCCTACAGAGCATCATCAGCTCCTTTATATAGGGCTTGTTTGTGTATTGTATGACATCACGCCACATCATCAGCTGTGGACTCTGTGATGTCATCGTATCTCCATATATGGCCATCTCCGTATATGGAGATATAAGTCGTCCATGCCCAAGTATGGGCTGGTGAGGTCAGACTTTGTGTGATGCGTAGGTTATCTACATATATGGACATATGCTCCTACAGATTTTGCCCTAAAATCACGCAAATCGGTACACAGTATGTCTACACTCATGTCATCAACATGGATCTGTCCCATATAGCGCCACCATCTGGCCGATTTTTCAAACACATTTTTGGACACTGCTCCTACACATTTTGCCCTAAAATCACAAATCCGTACACAGTATGTCTACACTCATGTCATCAACATGGATCTGTCCTATATAGCGCCAATATTAGGCCGATTTTTTCAAAAACATTTTTGGACACTGCTCCTACAGATTTTGCCCTAAATTCACGCTGCGACCTGACGGTCGCTTATCTCCCGATTGGGGAGTCTTACTGGTAATGATTTTGGTCAAACAGTGTGTCACTGAACATCACAACATAATTACTGTGACTTGTATTTATCTGGTATTGGGCAGAAACCAACTACGGTATATGTCAAAAATATCACCTTTTCGGGATATGAAAATAAAATGTTTTTACTGCCTCATCAAACTTGGTATGGTGACTTAATATCTAGTTGAAATTGAAATTGTGTACAAATACAAGTGTAGTTAGGAGTGTTTTATTTATTTTTTATTTATTTAAAAAAATAATTACCATTCATTTTGTCCATTGATTAGAATGACAAAATCAGACGGGGAGACATTTCTAGAGTTGGATGGTTTGACCTTCAATTTATGCTTGAGTGTCAGAGATTCGAGGTAAGAAGAAAGTGCAACAACTGAACAAACCCACAAGCTGGCCAAAGGCCTACATAATTTATCTCAAGTCTTGCCTTAATCTGTAAGCCATTTTCATTGACTCGTTTGTACTTTTTTTGTTACTGATGTTGCAATGTTTAGTTTTTCTACAAAGTCCTAAATCTTTGGCAGCTCTAGAGTTTTTTCTGCGCTTTTGTTACTGATGTTATACTATAAAAGAAAATAAATATTGTAATTTCACTATACCTATGTTCTTTGCACTAGAGCACTGTTTAAGCTCTGTTCTGCTGACTTGCACTGCAAGCACTTTGTGTTTAAAATTGAAAATAAATGACAAACCTTGTCAAAGAGTTGTACACAAGTTCCTGCCACACACATCTGGTTATGTTTAATATCTGTTTTGAATGGTTACACAGGTGATTTGTTGATTGAGTGTAATGCTATTAGTACTTAATATACTGAAAGCAGTTTGTAAAAATAATTTACTTAAAATGTACTGACAATGCATTTGTTACACATAGTATACTGTATATAATGTGTACCAAATGCATTGTCAGTACATTTCAAGTAAATTATTTTTACGAACTGCTTTCAGTATATTAAGTACTAATATACTTGTAGTGCACTAGCAGTATAGTACTAAAAAGTAAACTGCAGACGTATATTAAGTACTAATACCTTTGAAGTACAATTTTAGTAAATAACTAAAAAGTATACTTCAGACCAGTATGTTTCTAATACACTGATAGCATATTTTAAATATATTTTTTCAATATATTCCAATTGTATTTTTGGTGTACTTTTAGAAAATACACTTTAGTATACTTTTAGAAAATGCACGTTAGTATACTTTTAGACAATACACTTTAGTATACTTTTAGACAACACACTTTAGTATACTTGTAAAGTATATTTTCATTTAATTTCAAGTACTACTTAAGTGTTTTCATTTTAGTACACTTAAGTACTACTTAAGTGTTTTCATTTTAGCACATTTAAATTATATTTTTATTAAGTATGTTTCAAGCATATTTAGTATACTTTCAAAAAATATACTAAGCATATTTTTTTTTCGCCTGGGTAAAGCCCGGATCAGAGTCTACGGTGGAGAGCTATCCACCGCAAATTGAGGTGGAAAGTGACGTAAATTACGGTCTATGAGTTCAACTATTTACTCAACTTTGTTGCTTGGAGAGGAGATATTAAGAAACAGAGTAGCAGGCAATCAGGAACACAGACAGGCAAAGATGGTTCTGATGATCAGAGTTTCCAGGTTTATTGCATAGTATGACGCCATGGTACAGAGAGCTGAGAGGCAAACCGTCGGCCACCGCCGGAGAAGACAACCCATACACCAATTCTGTGATCTCTTAAAGCAAATGAAGGCGGACCCCTTCATTTGTCCAGACAGGTTGAGTAGATTAGCATCTGGTCAATACACTGACTTGTGGCCTTGTGGCAGAAGGCCTTGTTGACTGTAAACCCCTAACAATAGCTAATCACAGCAGGTGACATTCCTACACAAAGATAGTGCCCTGATGTGACTTTGTTCCACCCAGGAGCACTGGGAGGTAAATGCAACTAGAAGAGAAAATTTCTAAGAAATTTTAAGTGTGCCTGCAGCTCGCTAAGTCTGTGCAACCTTGTGTAGCGGTTGGTGTTATGTTATGTTATGTTTTATTTATTTGAATATGGACATCACAATCACATTGGACGAACCAGATGCATTGATATAAGTGATTTTAGCACAAGTACTAATTCTCATCACCTGTCCACAGGAGGCTTTTCTATTTTACAATAGTCAAATATAACACCCAATCAAGTACAGTAAACGTTAATACTAATCTAAAACCCAATCAAGTACAAAAACAATAATACTAATCTAAA
The DNA here is from genome assembly GCF_963921795.1 of Nannobrachium achirus. Taxonomy (NCBI): domain Eukaryota; kingdom Metazoa; phylum Chordata; class Actinopteri; order Myctophiformes; family Myctophidae; genus Nannobrachium; species Nannobrachium achirus. The sequence continues at coordinate 12,531 of NW_027664967.1, forward strand.
ACCCAGTCAAGTACAAAAAAATATAATATGTGGTTACCAATACCAATAAGAACAATCTGACCCTTCAGCTTGTGGGACATACAACATCATAAATAGCCAATACAGTAGTACAATAGTCAAACAAGTCACACAGCAAGTAGAAATTCAGAAACTATTCATGTGAACACAGTTGATTTGATTTCAACCATAACTTGAGTCCTCTGTAAAAGACATTACCATCCATCTCTAGTTTTAAAACGGTAGGCAAGGAGTTCCAAAGGTCTACCCCCTTAACTGAGAAGGCAGACTGTCCAAATGAGTTACTGCAGGTGGGAACAATACAGTCACCATTTGTTGAAGCTCGTGTTGCTCTACCAGAGCTTGGACGTCTCTGTATCAGTCCAGAGAACAGAGGTGAGACATGATTGTGTAGACATTTAAAAACCAGTTTGGTTGTACAGAAACTCACAAAATTTTCAAACGTAAAAAGGTTGTGTTTTCTTATAATGCCACAGTGGTGATATCTCATTGGTTTCTGATCCATGATTTTTATAGCTTGTTTGTATATTGATGTTAATGGTAGTAATACAGTTTGGGAAGCTTGTGACCATGATGTAATGCAGTATGACAGATGTGAGAAAATCATAGCGTGCATATACAGCTGTGCAGTTTGACATGTTAAATCCCTTCTTATGTGACGGAAACAGTTTAAGTTTGGTTTGACCTTCTTGCATATATGCTTTATCTGTTTTTCAAATTTTAAATGTTTGTCCAGTATAATGCCTAAATATTTGACTTCACTCATTTCAGAGATTGTTTCATTTTTGATTATTACCTCAAAAGTATCTGTAACAGGCCTGTTACGTATTGAGATACACATTGACACTGTTTTCTTTACGTTTAAGGTTAATTCTGATGACTCAAGCCAATCAGAGATGTTTTCTAGTTCCTTTGTCAGTTGTGCAGCTGCTATGCTGGCTGTTTTGGCAGACACGTATATGACAGTATCGTCTGCATACATCTGACAGCTAACACCTGGGCAGGTTTTGGGAAGATCATTTATGTACATTGTAAACAACAGTGGTCCAAGTACCGATCCCTGAGGCACTCCCATGCTATTGGGAAGCAGTGACGATTTCTCCCCATTTACCCTCACACACTGTTGTCTCCCCCCCAAGTATGACTTCAGCCACTGTAGGGCGCCTGCTGACATGTGGAAGTGCTTCAGTTTTGTCAGTAACACTCTATGATTGACAGTGTCGAAGGCCTTCTTCAGGTCCAGGAACACTGTCCCCACAACATGTCCCTTCACCAGTAGACTCTTGATCCTGTCAATTAAATAGCAATTGGCTATTTCTGTGGAGTATTTGGGTCTAAATCCAAACTGCTGTGGATGCAGCAGATTGTTAGACTCCAAATGCTCAGTCAGTTGCGCAGCAACAGTTTTCTCCAATATTTTGGAAACCACAGGAAGGATAGCAATAGGCCTATAATTGCTCGCCATGTCCTTGTCTCCTGATTTGTAAATCGGGGCAATTATTGCCGTTTTCCAGCTCTCTGGGAACCGGTTTGTTTTTATCGATAAATTTACTAGGTGTGTAATGGGCTCCAACAGACAGTTCTGATTTCTCTTGATTAATTCTGCATATAAACTATGTATATCTTTCGACATCGAGTTGCTCATATTTGCAATGTATTTTTTCACTGTGTTGCTTGATACTTCTTTGATTTGGAAATCATCTGGGTGGACAGTTTCATGCTGCTCAGAGGATAGCTTTCCTGATTTAAATTTACTGGACAGTTCCTTTACGGACTCAATGAAAAAATTATTGAAGACATTTGCCATGGCCTCATTGTCTTCAATAATGACATTATCTACTTTTAGATTATTTAGTTTTGGGTGCTTGTGTCTGCTCGAGTCTGTTACTCTGTTAATATGCTGCCATAGTTTAGAACTGTTGCCATTGGCCTCTTCAATAAGCTTACGGAAGTAGTTACTCCGAGCCTTCCTTAGTTCAGACACCACTTTGTTCCTTAAAGCAGTGAATAAAAAATGGTCAGTGTTGTTTTTAGTTGTCAGAGACTTTTTAAGGGCAAAATCTCGCTTTTTAGTGAGCTCCAGAATATCCTTATTAAACCATGGGAGAGAGTATTTCTTTGGTTTGCTTTTCCAAGTTTTTGTGTATTTATTTATCAAATTGCCCATGATTGAGGTGAAATTATTCACACTGGTGTCCATATCCGATTCTCCAGTTACCCTTTCCCAATTAACATCCAGTAAGTCATGTTCAAAGTTAACCATATTTGTCCTAGGAATTCCTGTTGTTGAACATTTGTTATCCGTTCTATTATGGTGAACCAGACGTTTTCCTGTTAGTTTTCTTACAACTAAGGTCATATTATGATCTGAAAGCCCAGTAATAAGATTATACGTTTTTATTGCTCTCTCTGGCCTGTTTGTGAAAATCAGATCAATAAGGGTTTCACTCTTGTGAAACCCTCTTGTGATGCGAGTAGCTTTATCTATCAGCTGTTTATATTTAAATTTCTCCATAACAGATTTCAGTTTGATTTTACCCTTTTTATCCATCCAATTAATGTTGTAGTCTCCAAAAAATATGGTCTCATTGAATTTATCACAAGCAGGAAGAAGACTTTTGAGCTCATTATACAAATCAGCATCATGAGATGGAGGATTATAAAGCACAACTATATTAAAATTCATATTTGGGGAAAGTGTCACATTAAGTCCCAGACACTCCAGGTTTACATTCAGTTCGAGTTCCACACATTTGAAACACTCCCTAATGTAAATTAGAACACCCCCCCATCCAACTTTTCCTGTGATTCTATCTTTCCTATAGCATGAGTATCCTGGTACATTAACTCTATCAGTAGAGACATTACAATTCAACCAACTCTCAGTTAAACACAAATAGTCCAGATTGGACTCCATAAGCAGATTCCGCATCTGATCTATTTTTGGTAGAAGGCTTCTTATATTTAAATGGCCCCCCAGTAAACCTTTAGGTTTACTGTGTGGATTCCAAATAACTTGTGCATGATTTACAGTTTGAAAGAACTTGCACTGTCTCTGTTTTTGCGATGCGCGAAGACGAGAGTCACGTGACTGTTGTATGACCCTCTCGGGGCACCGTCTGTGTTTACTGTTGACTACTGTCCCATGCGTGTTGTTGAAGGCTCTATGATCGTTGCAGTCTGTACAGTCTGTTGATATGCTATTAGCGACTTCAGGACTCACCCGAGTGCCAAAGACAACGGCCCGGGACCGATCCGACTCCACTGCTGCAGAAACAGCAGTATGCGCTGCTGGTCGATGTAGCACCGCGTTCTCCTCCGTTCCCATGGGATGTAACGTTGGCCGCTGCATGAGCCCAGTGGGCTCCATGATGACACCCGTAGATTCCCGAGTGTCAGAGACAACGACCCGGGACCGGTCCGACTCCACTGCCGCAGAAACAGCCGTATGCGCTGCTGGTCGATGTTAGCATTAGCGTTATTTCATTTGACGCAACCCGCGTGTCTGTATGACAAACGGTTCACGAGATCAAGGGTCACTTCCTGTTTGGTGAGGGGCACTTCCTGTTTGGCGAAATAGGCCCCAATTAAGGTCATGGACGATTAATGAATTAAAGCTGCAAGCAGCGATGACCAGGCCCTCGCAGCTCTACCCACGTCACAAGGCCAGCAGCCAATCAGAAACCAAACAGGAAGTCAGCCATTTCGACTAATTAGTGGCGTTTTGAAGCATTTTTGGCCGTTATCACGGGTCGCACTTTAACGACAGTTTTTTGAGAAAAAATTGTTTTGTGAGAAAAAAAAATTGAGAAAAAAACTTTTTTGAGAAAAAGAAATTTTGAAAAAAAAATTGTGAGAAAAAAAAATCTTGAGAAAAAAAAATGTGAGAAAAAAATTTTTTGAGAAAAAAATAATTTTGAGAAAACAATTTTGAGAAAAAAAATTTTTGAGGAAAAAAAAAATTGAGAAAAAAATTTTTTGAGAAAAAAAAAATTAGAGAAAAAAAATTGAGAAAAAAAATTTTTTGAGAAAAAAAAATTTTTGAGAAAAAAAAATTTGAGAAAAAAAAATTTGAGAAAAAAAAATTTGAGAAAAAAAAAATTGAGAAAAAAAAATTTGAGAAAAAAAGAAAAGGTATGACACCAGCCGCAAGTCTGTACGACAAACGGTTCATGAGTTATAGAGGCACTTCCTGTTTGGTGAAGGGCACTTCCTGTTAAAGAGGGGGCGAGGCTTAATCAATTACAGCTCATCCCTATTGGTCGGAAAAAGACCAAAGTTGTGTGAGCATTTTACATTTTAAATGACGTTGCTAGGCAAAAGTATGGCAGAGTTATGTGGCGCCAAAGTTTCTGGGTTTTTTTTCGGAGTCCCCCATTCAAAGTCAATGGAGTTTTTGGGCGTTGTTTTTTGCGAATTACATCGCAATCGTAAAGCGGATCGGAAAGAAAAGTAATAGCACACCATTCCCGGCCGAGCCGCACATTTTGATGTATATATTGCGGGGGTGGCGTAAATCGTGCGGCAGTTATTACGTGCCGAAATTTCCCCCATTCTAAGTCAATGGGGTTTTTGGGCGTCGTTTTTTGCGAATTACGTCGTAATGGTAACGCGGATCGGAAAGAAAAGTAATAGCACACCATTCCCGGCCGAGCCGCACGTTTTGATGTATATATTGCGGCGGTGGCGTAAATTGTGCGGCAGTTATTACGGCTCCAAATTTGTGGCGTGATTATCATTAAGTATGGCGGATTACAATAAGTGTTTGCCATTGCGTTGCATGGCAGGCACACTTAAATACGCCCTCTTGTTGCAATGAGAGACAAGCAGGCTTGATTGAATTACCCTTAGAACATACTGTACAAGATCATGATTGGCAAAGTTTGGCGAATATGAGTTTCACAGGATACAACAAAAGCTTTCCACCTCAAGTCAGAAAATAAGTGCAGGCCATCATAGTACGCCACGGTGGAGTCCTATTCACCGTGACTGACTAGTCTAGATTGACCAATCAGTGAACGGGGTGTAGAACCTGTCTGTCTGTTAGTAAAAACAGAGTGATGTGTTGGGATTCGCGGTGGCAAGCTCTCCACCGTGAGGAATGATGATGTTTCATGACTCAAAAAGACTCGAAAAGACTACACCACCGCGGACCCGACTATGATCCGGGCTTAACCCTAACCCTGGTGAGTAGCTAACCTGCCGACGCTGGTGAAAACGAGCGCTCCTTGCCTTATAGCTCTCCTAGAATTTAGAAACTCGCTCACGGCTGTCAACATCAACAGTCTGGCCACGCGAGACTTCCTGTATCTGTGTGCAGTGGGAGGAGCCATTCCTTATATGGGGAGCAGTGGTGGAAAAGGAATACCAGTAGAGTCGCCGAAATGAAGGTCGCCCGGAATGGTCGCCGACAAGTGTCGCCGACGTGTTTGGAATAGTCGCCTGGCGTTATAGAAAACTCATCCAGGCAGTGAGAAATCTCATCGAGAATGGTCGCCGACGTGTTTGGAATTGTCGCCTATATTTATAAACCATTATAGACAACAAAGGTATAAAGGGAGTGAGTGAGTGAGTGAGTGAGTGAGTGGGGTATATATTTATAAACCATTATAGCCTACTTAGCATTTAAAACTCTGATGCCCAAAATAGACAACAAAGGGAGCGAGTGAGTGGGGTATTCAAGTGAGTGTTCATATGTCATATGGGTAGGCTACCCTACCCATATGTCACCCATTCACACGTTACAGTAGTATACTACTACATGTTTTGTACCTGTGCTATTTAGAGAAACTATAAGCTTATATAACTGTATAAGCGTATATAACTGTAGCTGTACCTGTCTTCTGTTAAACATCCAACTGCCTCTCAACGTGTTGCTTTAAACACATGATCGAGCTAAATTGCGGTTACGACGCAGCAGCCAGCCAGCTTTGTACTATGACTTCTGTTAAACTACTCTGCGTTCTGCCCTCCGTTAATCATCCAGACAACGTTGCAAAAGTTGTCTTGGTCCCATCACAGAAGCGAAGCCTACTCTGATTTCAGCCTTCCGTTGATTCCACACAACGTCGCGGTAGTTCTCCTCACAGAAACGAACACAGACGAAGCATCAGTGGCTTTACCGTCTCAGCATCCCATCACAGCTGCGGAAAGCGAGCCAGCCAGTGGTGTTGCCAGATTGTCATTTGCGAGAGAAACAAGCAACCATGTCTATAACAATAAGCCAAAAATAAGCAACTAGGGCATGTCAGTCAAACTTTATTGTCTGTTATTGTTTTAGAACAATGGTTCTCAATCCTTTTCATGCCAAGAACAAGGACCCCCAATGTTTACAGTGTACTTTACAGAAAGAAGATGTACTTATAATAAACAGATTTGGCAACACAGTATAGCCACAAATCCTCACTCTTTTCTCCTTCTAAATGTATTAGATAGTAACTATAGGTACATAATAATGTTTGAAAAATAGCAGATCTTCAAGCTCGAGCTTGTAGATCGGCTATTTTCAAATAAACTAGGGCTTATTAAGTGGATTGATTGATTATGTATGTTTGTTAATGTCATCTATTAGTGATCTAAAAGCACAGTATTTTTTATTTGTGCCCATTGTCTCTCTCTCTCTCTCTCTCTCTCTCTCTCTCTCTAGTGACCCCACTGCACAGACCTGGGTGAAAGGTGAAAGTGGCATTTGACATATTGAAATGTCTATAGTCAAGTATCTGTTTCACCAAACAGAAAGATTAATAGCCCACTTTGAAATTCAAAGTAGGCCTAAATACAAAGTGCATTTTGTATGGACATTCAACAATCATAGGCCTATTAAGAAAACAATCCGAGGCCAGTATGAACATTAAATGAGAATAGGCGCAGTTTTTTTTTCTTTATTTTTTTTAAGATTCGATTAAATCAATGCATTCTGATAGAGTCTCAGAATGCATGTCACTGGTATCAAATAGAAATAATTTACTAAATGCCACAACTTAGACCTGACATTATAGAGTAGGCTATCACATGAATATTATAGCTTTGCGTCAAGTAGGGATTACGGGAACGTTTAGAGTTCACATCATCACACTTGTAGACCTAATATTAGGCCTACATCCCAGACAATTATTGTAGGCTATTACAATAGGCCTATAGACAATTTGTGTCGGAGATAAATCGCCGTCTGATATGACGGTAAAAAAACGATTCAAACTCAGCCTGCACAGGACCTGCCAAACTAAACGGACGTGGGTACCCTTTTAATTGATTGACTGATCATTTACAGCTGATGGCTTTGATTACTTCTACATGGCCCCATATAGAGAAATCTCTCTGTCCATATGGCAATGGCAAAACGCAATTAAATGGGCTGGCATTACGCACGACGCGTAATGCGTGCCATGTCTCTCCATTAGTGTTCCATACATCATTGTTGCATCAATTGCTATAATATAACATTCCAATTCATAAGTAAAATGTATAAGCTAGTCATATCTGTCAAATATTGTTTTAGTTCACTAATAAAAAGCTAGTATGAAAGCAACTTTGTTATATAAGGTTATGCACACCCGTTGTCTTAAAATCTTTTGCAAGAAATATAGCCTAACCCCGACTGCAATAACTGTTGTCTGTCAAATTATCTTTTATTTCAAGACAAAAGCTAGGCTATAGCTAGGCCTATATATAGTACAACGGGTCCAGTGTGTAGGCTATATGATGCCTCCTCTGTGCATCAGTTCACCGATCGACCGCATGATTATGTAGGCCTATTATTATTTTCAATCAAGCAAACACATCTAAGAAATTCCATAAATAAAAAAATTGAATTATGAAGTAGTGAAAATAGCCGATCTACAAGCTCAGTCACAGCATCGTGAAGCGAAGCAATGTGTTTTGAGCATTCCATTTTAATTAAAAAGATCTTCTGTGAAATGTAATTTACTTATGTTGTATCAGCTATCATGAGTGTTTTATATGGATATGGGGGAATCACAAATAAAATAAACTCGTCCCTTGGTTGAAACATCAACAGAAATGTAGGCCTAATTATATCAAACTATATCCACAAAGTTTTATTTTACTGTCTGACAGCATCATGTTGCGAGCCGCGACTCAGCACATATAGTGGCACGTGCACACATTAGACATCAAAGGGGGCTTGAGCCCCTGCCCTTTTATCCACCTGTAAAAAGTGCCCTCTCCAGTCTAGACCATGAATGCAGTTTTTTATGGTGAAAGAAATGCAAGCGCCCTTTTCCGTGCCATACATGAATGCAGCTCCTGAACTTGAATGCAACATCTTATGTTGAAAGAATTGACCTATTTGTACCCTGTATATATATAAAATGTCACAATGCGACATAGCTCTGTTTACACAATGCTGTACCCCCTCCAACTGTATGTTCCCCATTTTCAACTGTTTTTATTTTATTTTATTGTATTTGTGATACTTGCTTTGGCAATGTAAACGTATGTTTTCTCATGCCAATAAAGCTCCTTTGAATTGTAGCATCTGACATGAAAAATAATACTGATATTAATAATAGATACTAATATCAAAAAATAGGGATTGTCCACAGAACTTCAAAAGTAAATGTTGCTTGTTTATTCATCGTCCCACAAAAGTATACATCCTTAATCAAAGTAAAAATCTTCTTCTGAGGTTTCTTTCCAATTCTCAGCAAATAGCACATTTTCCTTTTAATGTTGAACTCACAACATTGTTTCCCCAATTAGAATTTAACTCCGGACCGGTACGGAGGAGTCATTTCAACCTCCGTTTCTGCTGACAATGACTCCCGATTGACAATAAGCAACCCGTTATATGGGCCAGAGCCGACCCTAAAGCAAGCCCCCACAATAGAGGATAAGGAGACAGGTGGCACCATTCTCATCAGTTGACTTCCCAGCGTTGTATGTCAAAGTACACATGACAATTCTTAATTTACGTGTCATGTTAAGTGCCTATGGTCAGCTAATCCAATTACTGGCTGACCATCCGCACTGACCTGGGCTACTTAAAGGTTATAACCCTTGCTGCAGGAGAATATAACCAACTAAACAATAGTATTAGCTATTTGCTGAAAACCCAAAGATACATCACACAAATATAGTAACATATTAGGTCGTCCAGCTGCAACATAAACCTCCCTTTGTGAGGTACAATACTACCTCACAAAACTCGACGAACTAATATGTACATACATCAACTCGATGTCCCTGTCAAGGACTAATGAATATACAAATTGAACATCAATACAACACTCACACGATCACAATAAGAACAAACATATAGAAGACATAGAATAAAACACAAACTAATGAGACATAATCAAATACAACCTTAATAGCCCATCAATGAAATCAAAAATTCCCCCATGAACTCTCTGTTCCTTACAAACCCTGGGGACAAAAAATCTCAGCCACAGTAAGCGAGCAGTTCATGGCTTCATTATGTGGTATGTCAATGAATAAGTCTCGGATAAATAATCAGTTCCACACATCATATACCAGAGGCTAGACATGAGGGTGTTATTTTGGAAACCCCACAATTACTCTAATTATATATCCCACTTTTGTTTATATGGGACACCTCCCTTTTATAATTTCTTCATCCCAAGATATATCATCATACCCAACATATGTATGCCTCAGGTATCAACATAAACATCATCCTTAAATAACTAATATCAGCACAGTACAGAAATGCAAATAAAAGAAAGTTACTAACATCCTGATATATCAAAGTACTTCATATCAGCCCTCCTGCAAATCAGATATTGTACTACTGCATTACCAAATTTGAGAAATACTGCACTGCATCATTCAGATTAATAAAATCAAATCAATTAAACACATGAAGCAATCATTGTACATATTGTAATATGAAATATGTGTATCCGTTTGTATGCATGTCATAATCTAAATACTCCTTCGGATGCGTCCTTACACCTTGCTCACATCCTTACTCATCTCTACTAGTGTAAATTATGTTCTTCCAGAGATTCTTTCAGTAATTCAATAACCTTAGTTACATTCTCAACTCCATTTTGACCTAAGTTTTAGACACACATCTATCATTCCCTTATTATGTACGCTTATTCACTATGAGCGTCATGAGTATTTTTGAGCCTAAAGATTTCCAAGTCTGTATCGTGGTCTTTCATTTAGTCTCATCAACTTCTAGTCATTAAGTTTCATCGCAAAATATCAATTTTAGGTAGCCACCGGTCCCCAAAACTTAAAATTAGCTTTGTCATGTTCCGTCTTCAATCAGGAACCTGTAGATGTGTAACCATTTATGTGTTCTTTAGTACATGGTGTACATATATACTGTATATTTATATATAACCTATGATCATTTGGAATAGCCATCATATCACTGTAAACAATAAGAACTCTCTACTCGTTATGTGTAGGAGACCTCTACCTCACAAGGTCATTAATTAGATTACCCTATTAATTCCTATACTGTTATTCCCTTTTTAGTACTCCTAAACAAATTTGTTACACACACCCATGACTGAATATTAGTATTTTCCATTACCTCATTATGTTCAAAGTACATGAGACATTTGTTTTCCCAGCCTATGACTTTTCTATACTTTTCGGACGGTCAATTATATACTTTATAAATCAGATTATCTTTTTCTTTTCTTTCCAGCAACAATGCAACACATATATTTTTGAAGATCTCCTAATCAACCAAAACCCGTACAAGGTAGCGTAAAGTCTTAGCACCTTGATGGTCCGTACATCTAATATTTTCTGTCTGATCCATGAGTGAGATAATTCATACCAAATACAAGCCTCTCCTGGCCACACCTCCACCCAAAGCACATCCGTCTCGCCTTCAAAACAATAACTCCCTAGCAATCCACCAAGATTGCAGCCATATAATCTCACCAGCAATTAACTTCCCCAACATACTTAAATCCTTCCACTTATTTCTATTTAGATATGAATTATCCTAATCAGATATCTCTTATTCTAATTGTATATTAATTATTCTACCTCGTGATATTTCCTTTCTAGCTGTTCTTCAAAATTATTCTTGTAAAATTATAGTTAGTTATTATCAAAAATCTTTTTATTTATACTCATTGTAAATGTATTCATGTAACTCCCTTGTCCACAATACTTATCCACCCCTTTGTCTACATGAAGAAAAATGTAGACAAAAAACAGTAATGATATAAACCTAGTACTGAACCTCGTACTATGACATAATAACAGCAAGAAAATATCCGAGTTGAGATATGACAATACAACACTTAAGACCATTCAGACATAAATATCAGGAAACAGGACGTGACGACTTACATCTGATGCGTTAATTCGACTGACTGCAGAAGGCAAATCACTGTACCTGCCATAAGCCTAATAATAGTGTCCAAAATACACCTGCTTTTGTGCGTCTCAAATATTCAGAACCTAGGATATGTGAGATAAAATATTTGTTTGTACTTTAAAACTCCGTCTGCCAAAGTGAAGAGCCAGCTCACAAACCTCAGACTGACTCAGTCATTCCTTGACAGCCACGTTCCAGGGCCGTCTGACTACACTGATAACGTCGAAATGCCAGAGTTCAGGCCATAAAAAACAAATAATCTTCACACACGTGGCAAACCCTTTTTGACAATCCTACATTTTCCTACTTTCAACTTCCTCTAATAGTCCTCATGTTAATTTGTTCAGCTACAAATCAACAAAACACATTAGATAATGAAACCCACTGGGGATGCAAACTAATTGTAAATGTTTGCTGCACTCAATGATAAGAGCACAAACCTCATTATGAATGACAACTAAACACTCCAAATATGGTCAACAGTCAGAACCCTGTACACCATGCATAGTTTCAAAGGATAATGACAATACAGTAAGACTCGGTGGACTTAACTCCATCCCCATCGCGTCCATTTACATTGTTAAGTCTGTAAAGCACCAAGAGCAGTCTATAGTCTCCCTTTGTCTAGCACTGGGACAACTTCACTATATCCTACACCATGTAAGCAGACCCTTCGTAGTCATAGTTGTGAATTACCTTGTGAGTGTGGTTTTAATAAATGAGTTGACATCCCATGCCACCAACATCCATTACTGCAAGTACATCAGGCCTTGAGTCCAGTTCAATAAAACCCCATATCTTAACAAAATGTATATTGTTTGTGGTTCAAACTGTAGAAGCCCACAAATGTGTAATGACATTTCCAGAAACTAACTATGTGCCAAGTACATAATAGAGCACAGGTCCAAAAAATAACTTCATTAAACAATCTCAAACGAATCAACAAACCCTTTAATAATTCTAGCCATAGCTATAAGCAGGAAAACTATGATCAATACTCAATTGAGGAAACACAGCAGCAAAAAGAGAAGATCGGGGAGGTCAAGGGCCACTGCCCCGTCCATCTCCCTGCGTGCCCGCGTGTGTATGTAAGAACAAAAGCCACAGAGCAGGGTCTCTCAATGCACTCAGTCCCCCCAAGAGCCCAATAAAAAGGGCAATAAATTTGAAGGGGGACCAAATGACACAAGGAAAACCCCATTCACTTACTACAAATCAGCCAGAACAAAAGACCTCCTTTGACCAACTCTCACACAAATGTTGTGACCTACACCAGCAACGTTTTATCAAATATTATAGAAACAGCCAATTAATATTCACCATCATGGAATCCAGTTATCTCCTAATTATTACTCCAGGAAACAGAATATGAAACACCCTATCACAGCCAAATTATATATTAACAGTCCCAATCAAACCTCTAATAGCCTACCTAACACCACTCCTGTGTTGTAGTTCTCATGAATATGTTAACGCAACCTATATTGTCACTGTATCAATTTATTTCTCTATCACTTCAAACCACCATAAACCATTTAACATCAGATTGAGCTATACCTCCAAACTAACATCAGGCAATCATTTGACAAAATTCAAAATCACAAGACAGAATAATCTCTCATTTCCTTTAACACTATGTCAGCACACTCGCTTTAAATTGTTGCAATTCATTGCTGGAAAGAAAAAGACCTACATTTCAAATCACTGCTTAACCACAAATGAACTGTTTGCGGTTATCCCATACACCAGAAACACATACTGTAAGCTATAAATGATTAGATACTCAGTATGCTTTAGGCTTCTTTAACTTCTTTCTCCCTGAATACTGGTCCTTATTACCAATTAAATACTTCATCAAAATAGAGTCCATCAACATTGTTGGAATGGATGGCTCACCATGTACTTGATCAAACTCAAAGTGCATTATCCAAATGTCAGCATAATTGCTGTCCTGAGTCTGTTCATTCTACTTCGATCATGGGCATGGGTACACTTAATAAATAAACAACTACAAAATATGTATGACCACTTATGTCAGTAACATACCAGTTAAGTGTTCTGACAGATATTTCAATATCCCTATAGGCAATTCAAACTATAGTACTTGTACCGGTTCGTCACTACAAAGAATGCTCTTTTATTGTGTACTCAACTCAAAACCATTGTGGTGCACGGGCCAGATGTCAAACCACCCCTTTCGCATAATCACTGGACCCATGTGCAAGCAGAAATTTAGACTAGAATAGCACAATACTAACTCATAGTCTCCGTTTATGTTTGCCTCACATGCAAATATCTTTGTGTAAGTAGAATCTATCAATATATATTATTAACCTATATTGTGCTCAGCTGTTGTGAAGAGTCAAACAAGTACAATGTCTCACACACTAATGGTCCTCTAAGTCGATGGGATGTAAGTCAAGTTATAATCAAACACCCAATCTAAATTTTAGCTGTGGTAAAAGGTTAAAAATATCTTGCATGATTCAGTGGGATGAGCCTGTCAATGTCCCAAATCGTTTAAACTAAGGTTAAAAATATCTTGCATGAGTCAGTGGGATGAGCCTGTCAATGTCCCAAATCGTTTAAACTGTCGTTACCGTCATCATTACCCCTTGTTTAGTTTATTTCCATCACTATCATGTATTTTTCACTGCGATTTAGTTGTCACAGATTGGGCAAATACCTTAATCATTAGTGTTTTGATTTGATGTCCGCAAATACGAACATGCGTTTTGAATTAACTTAGTCTAAATATATGAATATCAAATTCCAAGTAGTTAACACTGTTGGGGCATCGACTACTTACCTTCGGACATGCATAACATAAGTTTTCGTGTCTAGACACATTTCTATTGACAGTACCTAGTATGTATCATATATGCAAACCACACTTGCTCTGCTCTCCCTTATTGTCAACAGGAATGTAATGTAATAGTAACTGAATTGAAAAATCTGTTTAAACCTATAATGGCCTACTATATTGACATGATACAGAAAGACACACATAATACCTTAGTATTTAACTTCAACTGTATCAGTATAATTTTAAATATTACGTTCACTAGTAAAGACCACGCCATCAAACGATATCAGTTGGGTTGTATTTATTGAATGGATACAGTGTGTATGAATGGAGACTGATTGAGGGATGGAGTACTGAGGATGGTGTGGTGTAGATGAGTCATGTGGTGTAGATGAGTTGTGCGGTGGAGATGGGCTGAATAGGTGTGGGTGCTTGTTGGTCTGGGTGCTAGCAGGTGGCGGTTAGTGGTTCCAGGGGGCGATGGACCCTGGGTGTTTGGCTTTGGGGTCCTTGGATCTGGAGTGGCGCCGAGGTCCATGGATCTGGAGTGGCGCCGAGTTTACGCTTTAAGGCCCCATCTGGAACCTGAAGTAAAGGATGAGGAAATGTTAGTGGAGTGCATGGGAAAAGTGTGGAGATTGGGGTGGTGGAGGGATGCGAGAAACGGATCAGGGGATGGCAGGTGGAGGTGGTCATGTATAAATACAACCCTTGATTGGTTTCGGGGAGGAGATAAGGGAGGAGTTGTTATCAATGGGATCACGAGCAGGTGAGCTTGGGAGAAGTAGAAGTCAGCCAGATTGGAGGCAATAACATAGTGGGGAGATAGTTCTCCGGTGTGGTCTTATTCCTCCTGAACTTATGTTGTACCAACAGCATTTCACTAGTAAAGACCACGCCATCAAACGATATCAGTTGGGTTGTATTTATTGAATGGATACAGTGTGTATGAATGGAGACTGATTGAGGGATGGAGTACTGAGGATGGTGTGGTGTAGATGAGTCATGTGGTGTAGATGAGTTGTGCGGTGGAGATGGGCTGAATAGGTGTGGGTGCTTGTTGGTCTGGGTGCTAGCAGGTGGCGGTTAGTGGTTCCAGGGGGCGATGGACCCTGGGTGTTTGGCTTTGGGGTCCTTGGATCTGGAGTGGCGCCGAGGTCCATGGATCTGGAGTGGCGCCGAGGTCCATGGATCTGGAGTGGCGCCGAGTTTACGCTTTAAGGCCCCAAAAAGTGGTGCTTTGCTTGCCACGAACACATGGCATGGGCAGGGTTGGACCACTGGAACGGGTGGATACTGGAATGGGTGAATACTGGAATGGGTGAATACTGGAATGGGTGAATACTGGTATGGGTGAATACTGGAATGGGTGAATACTGGTATGGGTGAATACTGGAATGGGTGAATACTGGTATGGGTGAATACTGGTATGGGTGAATACTGGTATGCCTGAATACTGGTATGCCTGAATACTGGTATGCCTGAATACTGGTATGCCTGAACATTGGTATGGGTGAATGCTGGAATGGTGAGGATTTGGAGAACATGGAGGCATGGAAATACGTTTGGAGGTAGAATGGGGAAAAGAAGAGGCCAGGGAGGTGCCTCAGGACAGGAAGGTGGCAACAACACCTGCTAAGTAAAGCGGCGACAACGCTTTGGTTAGGTGACAGGAAGGTGGCAACAACACCTGCTAGGCAGTGAATACTGGAGTGAATACTGGAGTCTGAGTGGATGAGGACGGAGCGGCTGGACAGTACGGAAGCCCAAAAGAAGCCGCGACGAGATCTGGTGGATCTCGAATACTGAAATGAATACTGGCTTGGAATGAAATGAATACTGGCTTGGGATGAATACTGGCTTGGAATGAATACTGGCTTGGAATGAATACTGGCTTGGAATGAATACTGGCTTGAAATGAATGAATACTTGCTTGAAATGAATGAATACTGGCTTGAAATGAATGAATACTGGCTTGAAATGAATGAATACTGGCTTGGAATGAAATGAATACTGGCTTGGGATGAA
The DNA here is from genome assembly GCF_963921795.1 of Nannobrachium achirus. Taxonomy (NCBI): domain Eukaryota; kingdom Metazoa; phylum Chordata; class Actinopteri; order Myctophiformes; family Myctophidae; genus Nannobrachium; species Nannobrachium achirus. Next base: position 28,718 of record NW_027664967.1, read on the forward strand.
TACTGGCTTGAAATGAATGAATACTTGCTTGAAATGAATGGATACTGGCTTGAAATGAATGAATACTGGCTTGAAACGAATGAATACTGGCTTGAAATGAATACTGGCTTGGAATGAATGCTGGCTTGGAATGAATACTGGCTTGAAATGAATGAATACTGGCTTGAAATGAATGAATACTGGCTTGAAATGAATGAATACTGGCTTGAAATGAATGAATACTGGCTTGAAATGAATACTGGCTTGGAATGAATGCTGGCTTGGAATGAATACTGGCTTGAAATGAATGAATGCTTGCTTGAAATGAATGAATACTGGCTTGAAATGAATGAATACTGGCTTGGAATGAAATGAATACTGGCTTGGGATGAATACTGGCTTGAAATGAATGAATACTTGCTTGAAATGAATGAATACTGGCTTGAAATGAATGAATACTGGCTTGAATGAATGAGTACTGGCTTGAAATGAATACTGGCTTGGAATGAATGCTGGCTTGGAATGAATACTGGCTTGAAATGAATGAATGCTTGCTTGAAATGAATGAATACTGGCTTGAAATGAATGAATACTGGCTTGGAATGAAATGAATACTGGCTTGGGATGAATACTGGCTTGAAATGGATGAATACTGGCTTGAAATGAATGAATACTGGCTTGAAATGAATGAATACTGGCTTGAAATGAATGAATACTGGCTTGAAATGAATGAATGCTTGCTTGAAATGAATGAATACTGGCTTGAAATGAATGAGTACTGGCTTGAAATGAATACTGGCTTGGAATGAATACTGGCTTGAAATGAATGAATGCTTGCTTGAAATGAATGAATACTGGCTTGAAATGAATGAATACTGGCTTGGAATGAAATGAATACTGGCTTGGGATGAATACTGGCTTGAAATGAATGAATACTGGCTTGAAATGAATGAATACTGGCTTGAAATGAATGAATACTGGCTTGAATGAATGAATACTGGCTTGAAATGAATGAATGCTTGCTTGAAATGAATGAATACTGGCTTGAAATGAATGAATACTGGCTTGAAATGAATACTGGCTTGAAATGGATACTGGCTTGAAATGAATACTGGCTACTTTTTTTTTTTTTTTCCGGTTAATGTAGGGCTGCAATGGAAATGATCATTGTAAGGTACCTTTGCTCTAGCCTGTATTGTTGTTGGGACTGATATTATTCAATGAATCAATGTAGAATGGTGGAGGTTGACGAATGAGTAGGTGAGTGTCGTATACGGTAGCTCAGCGCAGCTGAGTTGGTATCAATGCGCCTGTGACAATAGTCCAGGCATTACGGTAGCTGACAGGCGCCAGAGAGACGGCCGGTAGTGCATGTATTGTGATAGAGACACAGATGTGCTGTGGGAGTCGGGTGTATGAAAAGATACTTAGCTTTGAGTGTTGGACAGAAAATCGTAAGCAGGGCTGAGCAACTCTGGATCTGGGAGTGACGTCATCGCTGAGAGTTGTGGCGGAGTCCCGTGGAGCGAGCCGGCTTTGAATGGCGGCGTGGGAGAAAAAGGGGCTATTTGCTAGCCGCGGAGGTGACTCGAAACACCGTGGCGGTCGGGACTGGACTGACTGGTTGTGTGAGGATAGGACGGTGGTGGCGTTGTAATGCGCCGAACCGGGACTGCCGCGAGACGGCGTGTGAAACCGGGCCGCTGGCGAAACATGTTAAAGTTAGTGGCCACAGACTGTGTGGTTGGTTTTTGATCTCGCTTGCTGCCTGGTACTGGATACAAGTGATGGCATCGCTGGAGTACGACCTGGCATCTTGTCGGTTGTACGAGGAGGAATTGTAGGCCTACGTTTTGTAATTAATATTATTTAATCGGTTCGGTTGAGTTGACCCAGGGACACGTTGGTGAGCCTGAGCTTGTGTGTGTCCATGCGAGAAACGGATCAGGGGATGGCAGGTGGAGGTGGTCATGTATAAATACAACCCTTGATTGGTTTCGGGGAGGAGATAAGGGAGGAGTTGTTATCAATGGGATCACGAGCAGGTGAGCTTGGGAGAAGTAGAAGTCAGCCAGATTGGAGGCAATAACATAGTGGGGAGATAGTTCTCCGGTGTGGTCTTATTCCTCCTGAACTTATGTTGTACCAACAGCATTTCATGTGTTCAATGATCTATCTCCATAATAATAGATTTTCCTCTTTAAAAAGAAAACATGTATTAACCCATTTCGCACAAACTTTAAGTTGCTCACTAGTTGTGCTATGACATCAAATCATTTTGAAAATATAACGTTACACCAGTCATGAAATCCTTAAGAGGATGTATTGTCAAGTATTTGAGGCAGTTAGACATGTCAGAGTTGGACCACCCAGTTTCTAATCAGCAAATTGACATTGGTCGTCAGTGAGATCAATATGATATCTCACCTCCCTACCACCATACAATTCTGGTTGAGTATTAAATTAAGTGCCTTCTGGCCACTTCTTCTTTTAGCTTTCCCAATTTGACCTTTAACCCGTGGTTTACAACCACCACTATGCTTTTTTTCCACTTCACTTGTCTTTTAGATTTTTGTTTCTCAATTCACGGAAAACATTTTTGGAGACAACAGGAATTTGCTGTTGTCGGTGTCTCACATGAGGGCCTTCATTCATGACTGAACCATCTCTCAAATACTTCTTCACTACAGTGAGAGTCACGTATAGTCTGTGACTCCATCTCTATTTCTGAACAGGAGTTAATAACATTCCTTCAAAATAAAATCACTAAAAAAACAAAAGACTTATCTTCCTAATCTATAGTTCCAACATTTGTTACTTGTGTAATTTGTCTTTTTTACAATTTAAACACCAAAACTATACTGAACCAGCCCATGTTTTTCCTACATTAACAGTTAATACTATTAGAATACAGGTTACTGCCCTTTAAACACTTTTCATAGCCCCCAGATTGATGTAGTTCGGTCACGGCTGGGCGTGTCACACCAAAAACTTTGTCCTTGGTGTCATTGATCAGCATAGCTTTGGGGTCCAGAACTTCAGTCCAGTCCATCCAGCGTATTCTCACCATAGACAAATACAGAAGAAAATAACAAAATTAATGCCAAATCAAAACACTCTTCAACCAATTTACTCTAAAGTCCTCCTCAGGCAAGGAAGACCACAAAACATAATAGAACCATCTATTACCGCAGTATTTAAGAACACACAGACTGCAGACAATATGTTCCCAAACAACCACAATAAATTACAAAAAATATATTTTTTAAATCATGAATAATCAGTAAACTAGTTAATAAACTTCTAATCAATTATATTATACTCACAGAAAGACTTCATAACCATATCTGAAGATTTAAAACACTAGCACATGAAAACACATGATGGCATTAGAAAAAACACAAAAGAACAATTGGAACCCTGGATGTTTTACTGGGTTCAACTTCCCTCAGACACGTAGACAAAGAGAAAAAATAAGAGAAAACCACAAAAACCACTTCTCTCAAACCACAAAAACCACTTCTCTCAAACCACAAAAACCACTTCTCTCCCCCCCTCATCCACGGGCCATAGCGACGGCAAGGCGCGTGCACGTGGATGACAACGGAAACGACACGCACGCACTCGAGAGGAGAAAACACTCCCACATGGCACACAGCCGCACACACAGAAGAGGGAGGAGAGAAGAAAAAGGAGAGAGACAGCCCCAAAAAAGGAGCAGGCCGCTCTTGCGTAGGCAAGCGAATTTAGCAACTATCATCAAATTGACCAATGGCAGAATTGAATAATTAAGCCAATCATATTATTCAATCAACCATCCAAAAATATCTTCTTTTCCATTTTAGAGCTCAACACATAAAGACAAAGACATAGACAGACAGACAAAAACCCACAAAAATAACACTCGACACGCGCGAAATCCAAATACAATAGGCCTTAAATCACTCAACGTACCAAACTTCCTGGTGCAACTCATGTCACCAATAGCGCTTTTCTCTTTTCAAAAAAAAAAAAAAAAAAAACATGGTTATCACGACTGTATGCAAATCACAACTTCTCTGTATGCGCATCACATAATAAAAACTCACTATATGAGTTACTTCATTAGCAAACGTTATAGAGACCATACGGCGTCCCATTGGCCTTCCCCAAAGCAGAGTACTTCGCATTCTCGTCAGAAAGCCCGAAAACCCTCTTAAACTCATCTCCCACACATATAACGTTCCCAAAGTCATGACTTAAACCACATAAGCATACAGGCATACAGTACGGCATACAGTAAAAACACAAACATGCTGTGAACACACAATCCCTTCAACATAATCTAAGTCCGTTGCAGATGCAGCGTTACTAAACTTGGAAAAAATACAAACATGGAAAAATACAGCTTTACCCAAAAATGATGGAAGGACAGGAGGTAGGGTGATCAATCGTGAGGATGAGATGAGGAGATCAGCTACGCGCTCCACGGAGGTCAGGCCAGGGCAAGGGTAGAGCCTGATGCCGGAAAGATGTGGTAGTAACAGCAACACGCACCCCCCTCGCAGGGCTGGAAGATGGTGACACAGACAGCCTTCACAGGAATGATCCCAGCACGTTGGAAACAAGGACAGACCACAGCCGGACACCTCTCTGATGGAACACACCTCACGCTTCACTGTTGGGCCCCAACTGACACGGCTCCCTCCGTGTCAGCTCTCCGCAGTCGTCCACTGACAGGCACGGCCCCAAAGTTCACAGAGTCAATATTGAAAATGTTCATGTAGATTCGTTGACAACCTCCGACTTCACCAACCAAAAAAACAGCATCTTGATGTCGTCCAACCATCTTTGAACAAATGTCCAGTCGTCGCAGCAGTTGTAACCTTAGGGCTGCAGGCAAGCAGTCAAAAAAACAATTAGCGTTCTTCCTTTCTTTCTTCAGCCGTGATGCAGTGTTCAATCTTCAGGGGCCGCGGACACCGCTCACACACCCAGGTCTATTGGTATGCAAAATAGGCCAGCTTCTTTGTCAAACAACGCAAGACAAAGGCACAGGCCACAGGGGCACCGCTCAAGAACAACTCACAAAACCAACACTGGCTCTTCCTCCGTTGAAGTATCCTGATCACAGTCCAAAAAATAAACAGTTCTCTGTCCTCCTCCGTCGAAAACAAGCCCTGATCACAGACTCACAGTAAGCCCTGATCACAGACTCACAGTCCCCCTAAAAAAAAATCAGCTTTTCCTAAAAAGTCATAAAATACGCCACAAATCGCTCCTGGCTCGCGTCGCCATTTATGTAGCATCTGACATGAAAAATAATACTGATATTAATAATAGATACTAATATCAAAAAATAGGGATTGTCCACAGAACTTCAAAAGTAAATGTTGCTTGTTTATTCATCGTCCCACAAAAGTATACATCCTTAATCAAAGTAAAAATCTTCTTCTGAGGTTTCTTTCCAATTCTCAGCAAATAGCATATTTTCCTTTTAATGTTGAACTCACAACATTGTTTCCCCAATTAGAATTTAACTCCGGACCGGTACGGAGGAGTCATTTCAACCTCCGTTTCTGCTGACAATGACTCCCGATTGACAATAAGCAACCCGTTATATGGGCCAGAGCCGACCCTAAAGCAAGCCCCCACAATAGAGGATAAGGAGACAGGTGGCACCATTCTCATCAGTTGACTTCCCAGCGTTGTATGTCAAAGTACACATGACAATTCTTAATTTACGTGTCATGTTAAGTGCCTATGGTCAGCTACTCCAATTACTGGCTGACCATCCGCACTGACCTGGGCTACTTAAAGGTTATAACCCTTGCTGCAGGAGAATAGAACCAACTAAATAATATCATTAGCTATTTGCTGAAAACCCAAAGATACATCACACAAATATAGTAACATATTAGGTCGTCCAGCTGCAACAGAATTGAATTGAATTGACCTCCTTTAGAAGTGTCAGCCCCTGCCTCTCTAACATTCTCTGCACGTCCCTGGCACACACTGACAGCTGCACGCACAGTTTACCTCGTGTCGTCTTGGTCGGAGGCGCGAGCATAGGCTCGGTTAAAGTAGTTTGTGTCATGGAGGATGAAATGGATTGATTGAAGACTTTATTAGAAGTTTGCATAGAAAAAGGTAAAGTTTCATGACGTTTATTTCCAAAGCCACGTACCACCGCACCACTGTGGGAGTCGGACTACGAGCGGTTTTAATCCCAACGAAGCGATCTGTGCAGTCAGACATGCTGCTATTAAATCTACAGATCCAATACGTTGTAGTCGTTGGTCAGAGACAAAGTTGCCAGCAGCCAGCTTCAGTTATAAAGCTTATAGTTTCTCTAAATAGCACAGATACATGTTGTAGCATACTGTAACTATTATTTAGGGTAATTGATCTGCAAAGTGGTGGACACTTGTGCAAACGTTATGTGTGAATGGGTGACATTGATATGGGTAGGGTAGCCTACACTCACTTGAATACCCCACTCACTCACTCACTCACTCACTCACTCCATTTATAGTCTACCTTTGTTGTCTGTAATGGTATAAATATAGCCGACTATTCCAAAAACGTCGGCGACACTGTCGGCGACATGTAAAAGCTGTCGGCGACAATTCCAAATCCGGCAGGCGAGAATTCCATCGAAATTGGTGAGCCTTCCTCGGCGACTCTTCCACGTTTTCCGGCGACCTTCATTTCGGCGAGTCTACCTGTTACTTTAGTAAAAGTATCAATACTGCATAGTAGAAGTAGCCTACTCATAGGGTGCCCTCACACCAAAATATCTATGAGAGTGGAATCCGCGTTCTGCCAATGCATTTCAATGAGAGTGAAGCGGTTTCATGCCAGCAGAGGATTTCTGCAAAAAACGCTCCCTTCTCATTGAAATGCATTGGAGGAACGCGGATTCCACTCTCATAGGTATTTTGGTGTGAGGGCACCCTTACAAGAAAATGTCCGGAATTCAAAATACTTGAGTAAAAATATGAAAGTGTAAGTAAAAGTAAAAGTACAGAATGTTTGAAAATAGCAGATCTACAAGCTCACAACATCTGCTATTTTCAAATAGCCACGGTATAAAATAGGGCTAAAGTGGTTTATGTACGTTTTATGATATTATAATTTAGATCTGCAAAGTAACTAGTAACTAGTAACTATAGTTTCAAATAAATGTAATGGAATAACAGTACAATATTTGGATCTGAGATGTAGTGGAGTAAAAGTAAAAGTATTGGAAATTGGAAATACTCAAATAAAGTAGGCCTACAAATACCGCAAAATCGTACTTAAAGACAGTATACTTAAGAACCATGGCGTTTTTTGTACCAGTACAAATATGTAAATATGTAAAAATGTTTCTGTTTTAGACCAACCTTGCATAGGAAAGGTTCAGGACAGAACAGTCCAAGGCTTACTGAAGGATTTAAACCACAAGAAAGCATTATGGCTTGTTTAATAAAGAGGAAGAAGAAAGCACTGTGGCTTGTTTACATTGTGGTCCATTTGTGTTCAATTCATAATAATTATATCATTATACTGATAATCAATAACAGATGTTGTTCTCAAACATCATATAATTAATTTATATGAGATACTTCAATGGTTTCCAGTGGAAATAAGCTTAGTCTTTTCATGGATCTCCTTTTAGTAGACCTTGTACCAGTGAACTGTACCGTCATGAAACTGTACCTTTTCCTATGCAAACTTCTAATAAAGTCTTCAATCAATCAATGGAACCTAGATTAGGCCTATTAGTCACTCTAGAGCAGAGAAACAAAGCTGCTGCCTTTAAATGCACTTTGTTTCTAATACTATCTAAATTATCTAAAAAACAATGCTGCTATTTGTTTCAAAAGCTTTATATATATATATATATATATATATATATTTACACAGCTCTGTTTAACACAATGCTGTACCTCCAACTGTATATACAGTAGCCTATGTTCCCCATTTTCAACTGTTTTTATTTTATTCTTTTGACACTTGCTTTGGCAATGTAAACGAATGTTTTCCCATGCCAATAAAGCTCCTTTGAATTGAATTGAAATCTATACTATAATTTTGCGAATGTCTGAGTGAGTGTCTGTCTGTCTGTCTGAGTGAGTGTCTGTCTGTCTGTCTGTCTGAAACAGCGTTTCTCCTCAGTGGCTGGAGCAATTGATCTGAAATCGCATCACCATTAGCATATGAACACACCTGACATAACTGTGAAGCCCGTTTGTCACTTTCACAAATCGTATGCTGTATTTTCGCATTTTTATGGTGTATCTATATCTATTTAGCCTACAGTACCTTTTGTGACCACACATGTTAAGGGAGGGGCGCTGTTGTTCAGGCCATGCACAATCACACACAAACCCACACACACACACACACACACACACACGGGGGGGGGGGGGGGGGGGGGAGGAGTGTGTGTGCAGGCGGGCGGGCGGGCGGATGGGGGGGGGGGTTCTGGCCCTGTTACAGATGTTGTCCAAAAATCATGCAGATCGGTACACAGTATCTCTGTAGCCGTTAAATGGAACGGGTATTTCTTACATTGATGCTCCTACATATTAGCATGCAAGCACCAGTTAAAGTTACTTTCCATCCCTCATATACTGTATGCACAGTGCACATCCCATAACCCACACACTGCACATCATTTCGGAGCTCATATCTTTGAACGGGTAAGGGCTAGTCTATACTATAATTTTGCGAATGTCTGAGTGAGTGTCTGTCTGTCTGTCTGTCTGTCTGAAACAGCGTTTCTCCTCAGTGGCTGGAGCAATTGATCTGAAATCGCATCACCATTAGCATATGAACACACCTGACATAACTGTGAAGCCCGTTTGTCACTTTCACAAATCATATGCTGTACATTAGCATTTTTATGGTGTATCTACTATCTATTCTGCATCTAGCATGAGGCACATCTATTCTGCATCTAGCATGAGGCAAAATGTTTAACCAGCTCTGTGTGTGTGTGTGTGTGTGTGTGTGTGTGTGTGTGTGTGTGTGTGTGTGTGTGTGTGTGTGTGTGTGTGTGTGTGTGTGTGTGTGTGTGCAGGCAGGCAGGCAGGCAGGCGGGTGTGTGTGCAGGCGGGTGGGCGGGCGGGCGGGCTGGGGGGGGGGGGGGGCGGACAGTATCTCTGTAGCCATTAAACGAAACGGGTTTCTTACATTGATGCTCCTACATCATGCAAGCACCAGTTAAAGTTACTTTCCATCCCTCATATACTGTGTGCACCCCATAACCCACACACTGCACATCATTTTGGAGCTCATATCTTTGAACGGGTAAGGGCTAGTTCAAGTAAATCAGTGAAATCATTTTTAGTGTTCAGTTACATTAATTTAATTTAGTTAGTTATTTACATTAATGTAATGACTAACAGTGTGATATATGAGATACTTTAATGGTTTCCTGTGGAAATAAGCTTAGTCTTTTTATGGATCTCCTTTTAGTAGACCTTGTACCTGTGAACTGTACCGTCATGAAACTGTACCTCTTCCTATGCAGGTCTTCTATCAATCAATCAATAAATGTCAGCGCTCAGGTTTATCTGTTTGTATTCAAGGTGTTTGTCGCCCTCATGTGGAGAACAGAATAACTACAAGTAGTAGTCGTCAATACATCCAGTTTTCACTCCGTTCATAAAATACGATGTTTAACTCTTTTAGTGCCACCCGTTCACCACTAGAGGGTGCCCCAGGTGCCATAGAAAATCCCATAGAGATATGCTGGTATATGCAGAAGCCCTGCAGCCATGACTTGCTTGAACACTTTCCTTTGTGCATGTACAGGAAGAGGATGAAGTTAGCTTGAAGTTAGCTATTGGCTACCAAGCATTTTAGAAGCCTTATTTTCGTCAACTTAGCCATGATTAAACCTTGCACACCTCATGCATGGGAAAAAAACAGAGAAGAATGAGCTCTAAAAAATCCAATGCAATCCTGGATTGCATTGGAGTGGATTTGTGCAGTTTGTTCACAGCTTTCAAACAAAAAAATCCGATTGGAAATCCGTTCAGGCATTCTTGAGATAATCGCCATTATGTTTTACATGTTATGTAAACAAACATGGCTGCCCTGTATGTTAGATGGGGTTGTATGGGGGTGGAACATGCAAAATCGCGATTGAAATCATGTTCACTAGATTTGATGGGTTTTTTTTTTTTTTTTTTTTCAAAAAACGAATTTATTCGGTTTTGGCATTTCTTAATACGTTTTAAAAAACCGAACTTTTTCGGTTTTGGCACTGGATTTAAAAACAATAAAAAGGGCAAGATGGCGCTAGTTTCCGCTGCTCTTCACCGTATTTCTGGAGCCTTTGGCGGCAGCTTTGAGGGCTGATGTGGGAATCAAGGGTGTGTGGGGTGGGGGTGCAGAGCATAAGCTATTTTTGTATGCGGACGATATTTTGATGCTGATTTCGGACCCTGCTAACTCTATCCCTTTAATCTTAAATACAATTGAAACATTCTCTAGAATATCGGGGTATAAAATTAACTGGAAGAAGTCGGAGGTGATGCCGGTGTCTAGGTCCTGTCTACAATCAGAGGTTTCCAACTTCCCTTTCAGATGGATCCCAGAGGGAATGAAATATCTAGGGTTAAAGCTGAGTGCAGATCTATCTAATATAATGGAAATGAATCTAGTACCACTGCTTCAAGAGATGAAAAATAAATTGGATAGATGGAAGATAATTAACCTTACTTTGTGGGGCAAAATTAATACCATCAAGATGGTGATAGCACCACAATTTAATTATGTGTCAATGATGCTGCCAGTAAATATCTCCAAAGCATTATTCAAACAATATAATCTAATGATATGAGATTATCTGTGGAATGGGAAAAGACCGAGGATTAATATGAAAAAGTTGTATACCTCTAGGGAGAACGGGGGCATGGCCCTTCCAAATTTAGAAATGTATAATTTCTCATTTGAACTGGCTAAAATAGCGAGGCATTGGATGGAATATGACTCCCAACCTGAGTGGGTACAAATAGAGAGGTGTATGGTAGCTCCTTTTAAACCCATACAGGCGCTCTCTCAGATTAGAATGATAGAGGGAGGAAGAGCCCCATTCTGATACATTCTCAATGGGTATGGTCTGAAGCGCACAGGTTGATGGGGAAATCACAATACAAACAAGGTTACTCATCTATATGGAATAATCCGCGTATCTTGATAGGTAAACACTCTTTTTGCTGGGAGTCATGGCAGAGGAATGGTTTAGATGTGATTGATGATTTGTATAAGGAGGGAAATTTCATGTCATATCAGGAGTTAGTAAAACAATATAATCTGGTGGGGAAGGGAGAACTGTGGAAATATTTTCAATTAAGGAGTAGTGTGAAAAGTGTGTTCAAGCTTAACAGGGATATAGAAGAAGCTAATATGATAGAAAGCGATTTTGAGTTGCCGCCTAGATTGCATAGAGCTTCAACATTCTATCAAAGTTTAATGGAATTACAAAATGTGAAAACTGACAATCTAAGACTAATTTGGCAAATAGATCTAAATTTGGAAATAAGTGAAGAGAAATGGCGGCGTCTAGTATCCAATGTGGGATGGGCCACAAGAGATATTAGGAGTAAATTTACCCACTACAAAATTATTCACAGATACTACTATACCCCTGTAAAGCTTTTTAGGATGGGTCTGATCGAAGACAAAAGATGTTGGAAATGCAAGGGAGAGGATGGAACCTTCTTACATGCCTTTTGGGACTGTCCGGTGGTATTACCCTTCTGGAGAGAAGTGCTCGGTAAACTGGGTGACTGGGTGGGTGTGAGTCTACCAGAGTCCCCAGGGCTTTGTCTCTTAGGAGATACCACGGGTTTACCACAGGGAGTCACCAGGGGACAACAGGCAATCATCACAGCAGGCCTCATCACAGCATCAAGGATTATTTTGAGAAATTGGAAGAGCTCTGTAACGCCAGGGCTCACAGACTGGACTAAACTAATGACCGAGACTGCATCGTATGAGTATATGATCGCCAGAAGGAACGATGTTAAAGGCAAATTCCATTTAATGTGGGACTATTTCTTTCTGTATATCAAGGGTTTGCCGGGAGGGACATTGTTTAGGGGAGGGTCCATTTAGTATAGAATCATTACGTATGCATTACGATTTAAACGATCACTACTAATGTATATCTAAGAATTGAAGGGGTGTTGTCCGATTAGCTTAGCTCGACTGCCGTTTTCTTTTGTTTTTGTTTTTCTTATGTATATTTGTATTGGTATTTTATTTATACTTATATATATTTGTTGATGTTGATTACATACTGTTTAAAATAAAAATAAAAATATTTGAATGACAAAAAAAAGATGGCGCTAGTTCTCTGGGCAACTGATTTCCCCCCTTGGGATAATAAAGGAATCTATCTATCTATTTGACGGTTCAAGCAGCAGCAGCAGCTTGAACCGTCATATCTGAAGACACAAATTGACATGAATCCCCTGGATTAGGCCATTATTTTATACTTGTGACCGGCCTAGTTGAAAGCGGTGATGTGTTATGGTATTCTTATTGCAGGTGTGCCACAGGGGAGGCGTGGCAGGACATGCTAGCCAGTCTGCCTGGGAAGCCATGCGATCCAGAGGCCGACTCTGAACCAGGAGAGGAGTTCACCTGCAGGAGCAACTTTGCTCTTGTTTATTTCATCAGTTTCTTCATGCTGTGTGCTTTCCTGGTGAGACACACACACACACACACACACACACACACACACACACACACACACACACACACACACACACACACACACACTCGAGTATAAAATCGATTGAGCCAGTGCCATCTAATGAGACTCTACTTTGTATTGTACATTGCCTTCCGTTCTGTGCCTTATACGAACACACACTATCTTATATTTGTGTTCTGAATGAACCTGAACAACACATCAGAGCTGAATAAGTGTGAATCTCTAATTGTCTCCCTGTTTGTGTCTGTCTCTATACTCTATTTTTTCAGGATCCCTGTTGGATGTAATATTCTGATCGACATTCACATCTTCACTAACCTCATCCTCGTCTTCAGCAGCTGCTCATTGGCTGCAGAGGATCCAATCAGAGCGCAATCCTTCCACAACAATGTGAGTCAGATGCAATACAACACAGCATGTAACAAGTTAACACATTACGATACAACATGTAACCTCTCCTTCCTAGATCTGTTTATTGTATTGTGACTTCTAGCTGTCCTCTCTCCTACATCTGCCCCATGTTACACACACACACACACACACACACACACACACACACACACACACACACACACACACACACAAACACACAAACACACACACACACACACACACACACACACTGATGAGTGGGTGGCAGCTGTCTTCATGCTAGACATGTCCCTATTTATTTACCGCATACACTAATGACTGTATCAGCAGTCATCCTAGTGTTTGCTATATTAAGTTCTCCGATGACACGGCCATTTTGGGTCTTATAGATGATAAGACAAGCACCTCTGTGTATGAGCAGGAGGTAAGCAGTTTTGTACAGTGGTGTGAGGACCATCACCTCACTGTTAACACAAAAAAAACCTGAAGAAATGGTTTTCTATCCAGGTCATGTGGGGGACCACACTCCATTACTCATAAACAATGTCAATATTGCTCAGTTCGATTCATACAAATACTTGGGCGTGCATATTGACAGCAAGTTAGCATGGGATGTCCATGTTAATCATGTGTGTACTAAGATCCAGCGGCGACTTAACTTTCTGCGTAGGCTCAGGGTGTTTGGTGTACAGCAGAGAGTGATGCTGCTTTTCTATCATGCTGTGATCGAGAGTATTTTCCGTTATACAATTTGTGAGTGGTTTGATAATTTGACTGTGAGGTCAAAAGCACAGATTAATAGACTAGCTGGGATTGCATTGAAGGTGATGGGTGTGAGGGAGCACCTCATCCTTGAGGAAAGTGTAGTTAAGAAGTAAGAGAATAATTGCTGACCCCTCTCATGTCCTTCATTCAGAATACAAACTGCTACCCTCTGGTAGACGTTATAGAGTCCCAGTTAAAAACAAGAAAAGACATCTGAACAGATACAAATACTCATTCATTCCCATATCCGTTACTCTGCTAAACTCAGGCCGTTAGTGGGGGTGATGACTCTCTAGTGTAATGTAATGTATGCACTTGACCTGTATGTCAGCACTGTGTGTTGTGCACTATTCGTTGTAATTTACTTTCTTTCTGTCCGTCTGTCTTGTCCTGTTGTATTATGTAGCAGCCTGCATGTCCAAGACAAACTTCCCTCGTGACCAAATAAATTAATCTTGAATCTTGAATTAGCAACAGCTGACTAAGGACTAGTCTTTGAACATGCAATCACAACAAACACACGCGCACACACACATGCATGCTACTGCACACATTCTACTGCCAGCCTCATTTAGCTAGTGTTGACCTGTTTGCTTGAAATAAATGTATTGGACAGGCATTTCCATTCGTAGCACGAAGACTGTGCTGGTGGAAACACTGCAGCATCTTAACCGCTTAAACCCCATACTTGGTTGACCGGAGTCCCTCAAAGCTCTATACTAGTGTATTTTCTGTTTTCACTCTACATGATCTGCAAGCTCACAATGAATGGCTTTCCCCAGAATGTGAATGCTGGTGTTTATGTGGTTAATTCAGTGTGCGATGACAGATGACACATTGCAGATGTGCATCATGTGTTACTTTCAGATGAATGTTCACTTTAGAAAGGTTTTAGGTCAGAGATGTACAGTATGTTGCATACTGTACGGATCCTGCCTCTGCTACCCTAAACATGCTGCTCTCTGAACAGTTCATGTCTGAAAACCTTGTGTGTAAATTATGCTCTGGCGCGCGTGTGTGTGTGTGTGTGTGTGTGTGTGTGTGTGTGTGTGTGTGTGTGTGTGTGTGTGTGTGTGTGTGGCCACGAGAGGCCAGCAGATTGCTGGCTTGGCGAAGGCAAGAGCAAAACAAGTAGCAAAGTATTGATCTGTCTCTGCTATTATTGGCAGCTTAGCAGTGTGGAGAAGGAGGTGCTATGTGTACCCATAAGTGCTCAGTATTGATTAACCCTAATATATTTGTTTCCCTGTTTATGAAATGTAATTTGTGGAACCAAATAAAGTATTTAAAGTGTGTGTGTGTGTGTGTGTGTGTGTGTGTGTGTGTGTGTGTGTGTGTGTGTGTGTGTGTGTGTGTGTGTGTGTGTGTATGTGTGTGAGAGAGAAATATGATGAGTTTTGGCAGTTAATAAGTGAAGGGTCCTACTCAGAGTGCAAGAGTTTTTATGAGTTTATTTTTGTATTTTATTTCTCCATAGCGATGGTTGTTCTCTAGGCCAGAGGTTCTCAACCTGTGGGTCGGGACCCCAGGAGGGTCACCAAATGTTTTTGGGGGGTCCCCAGATGATTAACTTAATGTGAAACATTGTTTTCCCTTTCAACAGTAAACAAACCTAAATAAAGTTTAAGTGTATAGAGGGTATCTGCACATTTCTAAAGTGACAATTTAAAGGGGGAGTTCAGTCAAATAAAGATGATAACAAGGGTATTTCCAGTTTGTCAAACAACAGAGTAATGTATTATTAACCAACAGACAAAATTTGAATGATGAAAAAATCCAACTTTTTGAAAAATTATGTTTCAAAACTGTGTGAAATCCAATACATATTTTTCTGGCCTTTCTGCTAAGGCCTGTAGGGGCGTGACCCATGTACAGTATGAAGCCACGCCCATTTGCGGAAGTCAACAGGCATGACAAGGCATGGAGACGCTCGCACACAGTGACACACACACACACACACACACGCACGCAGTGACACACACACACACACACACACTACACACAAACGGACACGCGCGCGCACAACTTCGACGCGCACGTACACAGTGTGTTCGTGCGTCGAAGTTGCTCACGCTCGCACGCGTGCATGTGAGCGTGCGCGTCGAAGTTTCTCGCTAGTGTGTCTGCACAAACACTGCACTGACAGCAGCGACAACTTCGACGGGCGCGCACAGTGTTTGTGTGCATGTGCGTGCGTCTGTTAGGGTGCGTTCGAAAATGCTCACACCCAACCGCACTCACGTATAATTTGTATTGGCCAGTGCGTTCAGTGCAGGTTCAGTGTTGTATTTACGAACGCGCCCTAATAGTCACGCCCACACGTGGAACGCAAGCGTTGCAACAGGTGGCTGGTCTGTGTCGCCCGGTCTATTTCAACCACCATCACTCATCATCAAACAAAAATGCTGCTGCAGGCCCCCAATTGTTTAATTGGAAATGTACAGCCATACATGTTTGAACCACCAGAACCACAGGAACCAGAGGAGGAACCAGAACCAGAGGAACCTGAACCTCAGGCACTAGGAGAATGGTGGGTTCTCATTTTGCCTAACATTATTGCACGTTATATGTATGTTAGCAATAGCATGTAGGAAAGCATAGAACAAATTCGTTTTCTTTGTATAAACTACTTATCCAACTTGCCTAGCAGAAAACGTGTGTGCTCTGAACTATTGAGATAACTTTAGTTCCAATTGTATTCCAATCGTTCACATATTCAGTAAAAACACTAACTAAAGGCCAGTCCACAGTCCACACCAATGCAACTCATTGCAACTGTCATTGGGGAGAATGGTTGCAAGTAGTTACATGTTACAGTAGTTGAATTAGTGTGGACTAGCATGTTGACAGATGCTTCATTTGTTTACCTGGTATCCTTTAGTTTTCAATCAATGTACAGATATGTTTGATTGGCTAGTATATTGATTAGTTTATAGGCACTACACCATTTCCCTGCTTTTTATGTACAGTATGTGATTACCTTGCTTATTGAAAGTCACTCTGGATAAGAGCATTAGAACAAATGTCTGTGTTGTACATTTTACATGTCACTGATCTAATCATACAGGTGCACCTGTGGAAAATGCAGGCCAATGCCGAATCCCAGGCACAATATCTGCTGCAAAGCTATTAATGTGGTATGTAAGGAAAAACATATTTCACAATGATCATCACTGTGAAAATACACAACCAGTAAAGTACTAAAACACTTTATGCTTTCAACAGGTTCTGAATAAAATGAATGAACTTCCTGAGGAGCTGGAGTGCATGACTCTCCATCCAGGACTTGAGCCCGTCTGCCTGAACCCCTACTCTCTGCAGAATGCCCTCAACATTTACGAGGCAGACCATGGCCCACTGGAGATGAAGGAAAGAGCTGCGTAAGTTAGAGCAAATATTTATTTGGAATGTACATACATTTATTAAACAGGGTTAACAGCACCACCCTCAGGCAGGAAGAGTAAACAGAATGCTTTCATTTTGTTGTCATTACAGGCGTGCTCGCTACCTGGCCTACAGATCTTTTGTCTCCTGGTGCTGGGGCCACCTGGGAGCGGGGAACCGAAGACTCTTGCCAAGCTGCATTACACAAAGGATCCAAGAAGAATACCCTGATGAGCACTCGGAATACACTGGCTTTAGACCTTCCATTTAATCTCTTTGCAACCTGAGGCCAATTCCACAAATGCCTTATAAAATCAGTAGTTCCCAGTAGTTCTCAAACCTTTTTAATGGAAACCCCAAAATGTTTAATTGGCCGTGGATCCCACATCTGAATTAGTTTTGTGCCAGGGATCCCCAGAAGAGAATGTTTGCGTAAAAATGTTCAAAGTTATATGTTCAAGAAGTTCTCAGTAGTTCTCAAACCTTTTTCATGGCAACCCCAAAATGTTTTATTGGCCGTGGATCCCACATCTGAATCTGTTATGTGCCAGGGGATCCCCAGAAGAGAATGTTTGTGTAAAAATCTTCAAAGATATTTTATGTTCAAAAATAGCAGATGTGTGGCTCGAAGTAGTCAGCTCTGTGAGCTTGTGGATCTGCCGCTTTTGAGAACCACTGTTTTACATACAAATTGTTTTCTAAAATGAAAAACAAATAAACTATTTTCATTATGTTCTGGATGTTAGGTTCAGTTATTCTGTAGATTTTGAGTGATGACATTTGACACTACTTTTTAAATCGAGGCTGGCGTAGTGATGGACTGGGGAAGGAGGGAAGCTCAAGGCTCTGGAGCACAGAAGCAGGCATATCTGTTGTCGAGCAAAAACCAAGTGATGTGGAGATAATTAGGTCTATAGTGATAAGACAAAGAGTTATGGTCTAGCCAAAGAACTTTTCATTGGTTCAACATTTGTAAAAACCCACACACAAGACGTAAAGACTGTTCAACAGCACAGATTTATAAAAGAAAGTGCAGGTGATTGGGAAAGGGATTGGGTTAGACGGCTGGTGGGTCTGGGCGGACGAACGGCTGGTGGGTCTGTTGGTGCTGGTTCTGGCTCTGGGCGGACGAACGGCTGGTGGGTCTGTTGGTGCTGGTTCTGGCTCTGGGTGGACGAACGGCTGGTGGGTCTGTTGGTGCTGGTTCTGGCTCTCGGCGGACGAACGGCTGGTGGGTCTGTTGGTGCTGGTTCTGGCTCTGGGCGGACGAACGGCTGGTGGGTCTGTTGGCGCTGGTTCCGGCTCTGGGCGGACGAACCGGAACATATGTGCAGCAACTGCATTTCCCTTATCCGGATGCTCATACTGTGAGCTCAGGGGTGCAGGGACAGGCACCGCTTTCATCTTGGCCACAAAAGGTGCAGGGTTGGGGAATACCTCGTTGAAGAGGAGGTCTGTGAGCTCCGTCACATAGTCTAAAATACAGGAAAGAGCACATAACAGGATGTACAGTAGTTTGAGTAATTAGAACATATATGACAGGGGGTCCTCAGAGTTACATGGGGGCCTCCAAATATTCCAATTCTTTATATTAACAACTTGCACCCTAGTGTCCATATGCTGAGACCTGTAGCCAAAAAATAGCCGATCTACAAGCTCACAACGCCTTGCAGCACGAGGCGTTGAGAGCTTGTAGATCGGCTATTTTGAGCAGAGATTTGGTGTAGAGGGGAAAAGAGCAGACTAAGTACAGAGTGAAAGGTCAAATCTATCAAGTATTGACGGTTCAAGTGGTTAAATATCTGAAAACAAATTGACATGTATACAAAATACACTGATGAATTTGTGCTGTCAAACAATGAAACTATATGGAATCTATGAAAAGGTTGTGGGGGTCACTGCTTCATCTCTCTCAACTAAGGGGTCATTGGCCTGAAAACGTTGAAGACCCCTGTTTTATGATACATTTTACAATGGTATAAAAATTACATAACTAGTACTAACCGGTAGTATAGTTGGTCTTAACCACGCTGACAACAGGCTCCCCTTTCTTGGCCTTTGGAAACTTGATCTTGTACTGCGGAGCTCCCGCTGCAGTTATTGCTTGGAGACGTCCAGCATTTTCGTTGAAATGCAATGCGGCCAGGTAAAGCCTGAAATGAGAAGAAGAACCCAAGATAGTTTGTAGATGGCTAGAAGATAACATTTTACATTGTCAAAGTGCCAAGCATTTATACTGGCACCAGCAAATAATGCCTTCACTGAATGTGTGTGCCAATCCATGCTTCATTTTATAGAAGTATCTTCTGAAGTTGTATTCCATGCTAGTCTGGCCAACGCAAATACTCATATCTTGAAATGTTGAGTTATAGTTTATTATTTTGCAGATCTGCACTGATCTCAGAAATAGCTCCTATGTAATACTCAAGACTGAAATCAGTCCCCAGGATTGAGAACTTTTAACCACCTGCATTAACGGAAATACAATATAATTTACCTGCAAAGCATTCCTAAGTAGGAAAAGACCACGTTTTTCGGTGCGAACCGTAAAATCACACTATGGAACCCCTCCAAGGCAGATGTTTGGTAGAGCGGACTCAGCTTCATCACATCCTTCAAAAGACGTTTGTTTGTCAACGCTGTCTTCAGCTTGGAGACGGCCTTTGATGCTGGAGAGGGAAAGAGTACACTATAAAATATATTCAGTTGATTGCATCTTGCATTCTTCAGTATAATTCTAATGACACAAGTTTGCTATTGAATATTGGCATACCAGGCTTCAGCCACTTGTTTCTGTCAGTGGAGGGGGGATGGAGGCACTTTGGAAAGTGTGGATTGTCATGGACGTGAATGTTGGTGATGTGGTTAATCAGAGATGTCCACTTTGCCACAGTTTCTTCTCCAGAGCGTGAACCAGATGCTGACCAGTAGATGTGATTCTTCACACTCTTCTGCCACAATTTCACCTTTGCGCATTCCTTCGTCTTTGTTATGGCAACCACCTTCCTGGTGACAGCTAAGAACAGTTTGAAAATACAGTATGTCAAATATTTTTATAGGGTCGTTGTTGCACAAGTGTAGGTGCTACAAATGATCAATATCCTACCTTTAGCTAAATGCCACACATCGTAATAATGGGTAATAGCAGGCTTTTCGGTCTCCATGTACTTCTGAACCCCGCTGTGCCTGTCTGTCACCAGGGTCTTCACCTTGACCTTGGCTTTGCTGAGGCGTTTTAGACTTCGGATGAGCCCTTCCTTCTCCATACGGTTACTGTTCTCTACGTTTTTTTCATTGCTCTGTGTATTATAAACACAAACACACACACAAACACACACACACAATATTTGTGAAGGTCTGTGCTCTATTGAGCCAGTGTTGATTTAGAATATAATTAAAAATGTTCGTCGACTAACATTCTTTTCACTGTCAATATATTGACAATTTCATCAACAACAAAAAACTAGAATAAACTGTTAGGGAGGGATTAGTGGAGAAGAGATCCAGTAGAACTAAAAGACAAGTCATTTATTTTTTATGTATGTCGACAATAAAAGATATACAAGCTCACAACAACGCTTTTAGGTCTGCTATTTTCAGCATGCAACCAAGTGTCAAATCAGTCATTACGACGCCATCAAGGCCTGCCAAAATACATAGTAAACTGAATCAACTGCAGACTTAGTCTACTAAAATCGTATCTTATGTTTGGTCGACTAAAACAAGAGTAACACTGAAACATTTCCGAGTACTAACATAATAAGTTTGCTGCCAAAATCAACACTGTATTGAGCACATTTTCTAGTTTCAATCTATTTACCTGTACCAGCTGGATATCGACTATCTTGTTGGTGTTGAGATCCATCATGGAGTAGGAGCCGTATTTTGCGCAGTGGCCTGGGCTGTCAGCTCTCATGTCACCTCCAAGAGATACAGTTTTCCTCCGCCTGAGTCCCTCTAGCAAGTCCGCCTGGTGTCCCCACCATTTGTGTAGCACAGAAGGCATGATGTACTTGTCCACGTGACTGTAATGCGATACTTTGTTGAAGGTTCTCACGTTCATTGCTTTGAGTACCTGTAATGAAAAATAAGAAAGTTCCTTTGTGACAGAGTTCATACCCCAAACTCTAATCCCTCTGTAGCACAGAGGGATGCACTGGCCCTATCCACAAGTTTACTGTGTCCCACGAGCCCTTGCGTGAAAGTGGGCATCACTTCCTGTTCCCCTTAGCCGTTTCATTCTGACTGTGAATAGTACGTTAAAAGTATCTGTGAAAATTAAAAAACTGAAAATAAAGCTGCAGGAGAAGACACACTAGATGAAGCATTATTTATTTTACTAACCTTATTAGTCTGGATAAAAGACGAGCCGGTGAAGTAGACATCAGCTGATAGCTGCAGATTCCCTGCTGGAGTGCTGCGCAATAGTGGTTGACTGGTCCATTTCCTCTTGTATTCACACAACCTGTGGCTGCATGTCTGGGTCACAGAAAGGAACGTTCCTTTTACAAAGGTTCGCACCTTGCAGAGACTTGAGCACGTGGGGCACACACGGAAAAGGTCAAGCAGGTGATCCTCGAAGACCAAATACTTTACTGTGTTCTCTGGCTGTGTTGTCTTGGTTGGTTCTCTGTGGGCAAAGAAAGGTACACACAACAGAAAAGTGTATCATTTTCTAGAAGGAAGGCAGGCACTGGAACAAAATGAAAGCCTTCTTTAGGCTGTAGGCAAATAACGTGACAACATTTTTATGTCAAATATGGATGCTAATGTTTGTTTGGTTAACAAAGATCTAACAAGCAATTTGTATTTACTGTTCATAAATTTGTATTTACTGTTCACTGTTGTCGTCATCATATTTGGATGTGCTGGGATGGTAGGTGGGGTCATCCTCTGAACCAAGGGATGGCGCTTCAGAGTCCTGAGAAGGCGTCAGCTGAGAAGACGTCAGCTCTGTGAGACGTTGCTTTGGTGCCGGGCTCTCAGCAGGCACTTCAGCTTTCCTCTTCAGTGATGTGCCCACAGCAACACTCTTAGTGGCTACCGTAGCTTGACAACCTGGAGCATATAAAATAATAGAAGTGTTTTATTTGTAGGTAGGTAGGTAGGTAG
The DNA here is from genome assembly GCF_963921795.1 of Nannobrachium achirus. Classification (NCBI taxonomy): domain Eukaryota; kingdom Metazoa; phylum Chordata; class Actinopteri; order Myctophiformes; family Myctophidae; genus Nannobrachium; species Nannobrachium achirus. The sequence continues at coordinate 51,030 of NW_027664967.1, forward strand.
GTAGGTAGGTAGAAGTGTTCTATTTGTAGGTAGGTAGGTAGAAGTGTTCTATTTGTAGGTAGGTAGGTAGAAGTGTTCTATTTGTAGGTAGGTAGGTAGGTAGGTAGAAGTGTTCTATTTGTAGGTAGGTAGGTAGGTAGGTAGGTAGAAGTGTTCTATTTGTAGGTAGGTAGGTAGAAGTGTTCTATTTGTAGGTAGGTATGTAGAAGTGTTCTATTTGTAGGTAGGTGGGTAGAAGTGTTCTATTTGTAGGTAGGTAGGTAGGTAGAAGTGTTCTATTTGTAGGTAGGTAGGTAGAAGTGTTCTATTTGTAGGTAGGTAGGTAGGTAGGTAGAAGTGTTCTATTTGTAGGTAGGTAGAAGTGTTCTATTTGTAGGTAGGTGGGTATATAGTACACACAGTACAATGGGTTCTTGTAATGATAGCAATTAATGTCAACCAAAATAATGTTTAGCAGTGGACATAATATTTAGTTTAGTGTGTTTACCATGCTTTAGTACAATGCTTTAGTACAATGAGTAACATACTGTACTGTCTGTGTGTGTAGTTTAAAAATACTGTACTGTTTGTGTGTAGTGAAATAATAGATTATAGGTTATTGTGACAGCAGTGACATCAGTATATAGAATAATGTAGGGTCTGTTTCCAATGACTAGGTTCAGTTCTATTCCATTCCATAAGAGAATATTATTCATCAAAAGAATCAAAGTTGACCATTTACAAAGACAAAGTTGACCAACCTTCACTCTTGCTGCCAACCAGGTTTTTTTTGGCAAGCTGCGTTCCAACTGTTCTTCTCCTCACAGAGTGGTCAGTTTGAACACCAATCTCTCTGGTGGTGACTTTGTCACACTGACTTGCCGTCTCTCTCATGGACAGAAGGGCCTGCTTTGTGAAAACAGATAACAGTAGAACTTATTTTTTCAGACATACAGGTGATTATGAAAACAAGAGTTTAGTCTATCTCCTGAACAGTAACACTGTGATCATTCCACTTCTAAAGAAAGCCCATTATTACTGTGGGGACTGGGGACCACTAACCTCGCCCACCAGGCTTTCGGGGACCACTGTGACAGTACCAGGGATCGCCCTTATGCCCTTGTAAACCTAAACCCTGACACTACATGAAACACTTAGTCAACGTGGTGTTTTGCGACAAAACGTGAAATGCACCGTCCTAAAACATGTCCTAATCTAACTCTATGGTCCTAATACTATTGTGTTCGCTGTATGTCATCAAAAGAACAAGGTTTTATGAAACTTGGCAAATTATTTCAGTGCACAAAACAACACAGGTATAACTTTACCAAAGCGCAGACCGTGAGATGTAACTACTTCTATCCTACCGTATCTCCCCTTTTCCCAGACACAGCAAAAAGACGATGCACATAAAACCACCATACTTATAACATAGGCTACACACTGTTGGAAACTTACATGAGATGTGGCAGTCCTTTCAAAAACTGGAGCAGATGCAGGCGGGATGGGAGTTTGAGGGAGGCTCGGTGTTACCGTGGCGGGGTCGGGGACTGTTATTGTCGGCACAGCACCACTGACTAGCATCAGTGGGTTGGTGGTAAAACCGAGCAGTCTCCGTTGAAGGTTAGAAAAACAAATCGGCGCGAAGTGTTGACTGCAGATAAAGGCAGTGGAGGTGGTGATTCTCAGCTCTCCGTCGTCGTCAGAATGATGGCGCTTCACAAAATCAATCCACCTTTTCTGCATTTCCTCGTTCTTTGGAAATGTGAACAGTGACACCGTGCTGCTCTGACGAGCCTGGCATCGAGGCAAAACGCATTTGCGCCAAGTAGGAGCCATTCTAAAGGGAAACTAAACTAGTAGCGAAAGCTAAAACAACAAAAAAACAGTAGGCTTACATACTGCAACTGCTAGCTATTAGCAATAGCTGTGCTGCTGAGTGCTAGGGGCTCGCTGTACCAGAGACAACTGTTGAACTGAAGAGTGGGGGAGGGTGGGAGGGAGGAGCACTCAGCAACACAGCACAGAGAGGCTTGATTTGCGAGTGCTCGCCCCGGGAGGGGCGGAGCTTCCGTTTCCTTTTATTGATAACCGACTTGATATGGCTTGATATCAAGTAGCCAATCAAGAGTACAGTAGACTCATTACATATTACAGTATTACCGTGATACGCAAGACGGCAAAAGCCAGAAAATATCCTACCCTTGATATGATTCAAAAAACGTTAAGTGGTCTTATTCCACAATACTGTAAGATACAGTTCCAATTTTTTTAACAGTGGTTCAGAAATAACCATTCTACATGTACAATATGTATATAAACAAATAGCTTATTTCCCTGAACTCCCCCTTTAAGGACTTTTTAATACCTCTAAAAAGACAAATTAAACATTGGCCAATTTGTCAAATATTAGAGGCAGAAATTGTGAAAATAGCCGATCTACATGCTCACAACGCCTCGCAACACGAGGCGTTGTGAGCATGTAGATCTGCTATTTTCACAATAGAACAGTGTTATACAACTGGTCCCCAGTTAAAATATGATTATTTGGGGGGTCTCCGGCCTGAAGAGGTTGAGAACTTTACTTTACTTTATAGAACCTTACATTCATGACAAATATGTAAATCTTTACCTCTAAGATACGGTTTGTCACCAGTGAAACTTGAGAGAATATCTGATTATAACTTTATACTTGTCGTTTAACCACTTAAACCGCAGCTCTCCCATTCTGGAGGGAACATTAATCAAAAAATAGCCGATCTACAAGCTTACAAGCTGATCTACAAGCTCACAATTTGCTTTTGTAACGGACCCTACACGCAGTTCTGTCAGGTTCTCATCTAGACTGTGGAACCATTTGCACACATGTCTGTATGTCAGGAACTGAACATTTGGGCTTGGTGGAGTTGGTGCATTGTGCTTTTATTTTAGATTTTAGATTATTAGTTTTCTGTATTGTTTTATTGTAACTGTGATATATGGATCTCTCTGGGTCTGAAATAAAGATTGAATTGAATTGAACCACAACGCATTGTGAGCTTGTAGATTTGCTATTTTTGGTGAAGAGACGTGGTGTGCTTTAATGCTGAAAAAGATCACACCAAGGACAGTTTAACTCAGTTTAATATCTTACTGAGTATAAGGGGTTAAACCCAAGTGATATTGATGAATTATGAGAAAGCCTTCATCTAACTTGGAGTGTTGCAGGCTTTCTGCTTTGTTGCAGATACCTTTCTATATTGATGAGTTACAAATATCATCAAAGTATTCAGAGGCACCCTGGGGTGCCACGACACCCACTTTGATAAACCCTGGTTTAAACTTTAAAGGCCTATGTTGGGACTTTACAGTTGAGTTCAGTTTGTTTTTATCTTGGTATTTTGGACACAAAACGCATAAAAGTGTAATTGATATGGTCAATTCATTGCAGGAATGATTAAACTGTTTCTCTCTCTCTTTCTCTCTCGGAGAACTTTAGCCAAAACCTTTTTCGGAGAACTTTAGCCAAAAATAGCCAATCTACAAGCTCACATGCTGTAAGGCGTTGTGAGCTTGTAGATCGGCTATTTTCGGCAAAGAGCTTTGGTGTAGAGGGGGAAAAGAGCAGACCAAGTACAGAGCGAAAGTTCAAGTTTTTTTTAGAATTGATTTTCTTTACTGGAACTATATCTGCACTGACTCTGACCTCTAAGGACCTTCCATGGAGGGTGCTCTTGTGCGTCTTGCTGCGTCACCCTTTCTTGTTTTGTTTTTTCTTTTGTTTTTATCGCTCTGACCTTTGGACACTGCACTATTAGGTTGTGTTAGCAGTTTTTCTTTTTTCTGCTTGTGTTGATGTTGAGATACTTCTTGCACTAACTAGCATTGACTGTTATGGTCACTTTGATTTGGGCACTGTATTATATTGATAGTTGTGCTTTAGTCCATTTGGTTCCATGTGTACACTCTCAGAGTTACAGAGATGTAAGGGTCCATTTGGTTCCATGTGTACACTCTCAGAGTTACAGAGCTGTAAGGGTCCATTTGGTTCCATGTGTACACTCTCAGAGTTACAGAGCTGTAAGGGTCCATTTGGTTCCATGTGTACACTCTCAGAGTTACAGAGCTGTAAGGGTCCATTTTGTTCCATGTGTACACTCTCAGAGTTACAGAGCTGTAAAGGTCCATTTGGTTCCATGTGTACACTCTCAGAGTTACAGCAACACCACTTAAAATCAGAAATTAGCCTACAAAAACAAATATGTCGCGCCATGTCTTGGCCATCTGGCCAGTGATGTATATCGGACCAGTTACCCATATATGGAGACCCCTGGTACCCATATATGGAGGTCCTTGTACTGCATATGGAGATATGCTGTGAGAGCCCAAACATACCAGTTATTCGTTATGTGAAGGTCCTATGATGTCTGTATGACATCTGACATCATACTAATCACTTTTATGCCCATACATGGAGATCCCAGCCTGTAGAACCAGCCACACAGATATGGGCTGTCTTGGCCATATATGGATTCTGTTTGTGTGGTATGTGGCCTCCATATATGGGCATTACCATAATAAGTCCTGTTAGATATGGGCTTAATATTGATGACATCAGGGGAACTCCACATATGGGCATAAAAGGGATTATATGTTAGTGTGGTTCCCCTGACATCACAGTGATGTCAGAGCGTGATGTCAGACAGCAAACCCATAGACCGTAAAAAAAAATGATGTGCCATTTCACATACTAAACTTCGACCTTCGGTCGCAACCAACCTCTGCTAAATACCATCTCAGAGCTGGGTTACAGGTGCAGACCTTTGTTCTATATACTGCTCAAATAATTTAAGGGAATCAAAATGTTCCAGTATATTGTAGTACTGCTCAAATATCAATTCTTTGAGCAACGTATCTTGGCTTATTTTGCCTACATCATCTGACTTCAGCTGTAGCCATGGCCTGACAGGCTGTTGATCCAGACCTGTAAATAGACTTTTATACTTATTATTCAATCACTCAAACCCCAACATCCTATTATTGGGCGTATGAGATGCCCCAACCACCTAAGCTGACTCCTTTCCAGGTGAAGGAGTAGCGGTTCTACTCCAAGTCTCTCTCGGGTGACTGAACTTCTCACCCTATCTCTAAGGGAGATACCAGCCACCCGTCTGAGGAAACCCATTTGTGCCGCTTGCACCCGCGACCTTATACTTTGGGTCATGACCCACACTTCATGACCATAGGTGAGAGTAGGAAGGAAGATTGCTCGGTAGACAGAGAGCTTTGCCTTACGGCTCAACTCTTTTTTTCCTTCACAACAGTGCGATTTAGCGACTGCAAAACTGCTCCTGCTGCTCCGATTCTCCGGGTCCACAGAGTTATTACAGGGGGTCCTCCAAATCTTTGTGTGATAAAAACCCTTTTTCTCCTTTTTTATAATAACCACTTGAACCCCTATATATCGTCCATATTCTGAGAACTTTAGCCAACAATAGCCGATCTACAAGCTCACACGCTGTAAGGCGTTGTGAGCTTGTAGATCGGCTATTTTCGGCAAAGAGCTTTGGTTTAGAGGGGAAAAAGAGCAGACCAAGTACAGAGCGAAAGTTCAAGTTTTTTTTAGAATTGATTTTCTTTACTGGAACTATATCTGCACTGACTCTGACCTCTAAGGACCTTCCATGGAGGGTGCTCTTGTGCGTCTTGCTGCGTCACCCTTTCTTGTTTTTTTTTCTTTTGTTTTTATCGCTCTGACCTTTGGACACTGCACTATTAGGTTGTGTTTTAATAGCAGTTTTATTTCTGCTTGTGTTTGACTGATGTTGAGATACTTGTTGCACTAACTAGCATTGACTGTTATGGTCACTCTGATTTGGGCACTGTATTATATTGATAGTTGTGCTTTAGGACACTTTATGTATATATATTTATATATATTATTCGTTCCCTTTCTTGTTGTACCTTGCTCTTACTGTACTTACTGTACTCTATACTCTGTTCTTGTTTTTTCTTTTTATCGTTTTCATACTTCTCTGTAACTTTGTAAATAACCTTATACTGCTGTGCTGCCTCTGGGCAACTGATTTCCCCCCTTGGGATAATAAAGGAATCTATCTATCTATTTGACGGTTCAAGCAGCAGCAGCAGCTTGAACCGTCATATCTGAAGACACAAATTGACATGAATCCCCTGGATTAGGCCATTATTTTATACTTGTGACCGGCCTAGTTGAAAGCGGTGATGTGTTATGGTATTCTTATTGCAGGTGTGCCACAGGGGAGGCGTGGCAGGACATCATGCTAGCCAGTCTGCCTGGGAAGCCATGCGATCCAGAGGCCGACTCTGAACCAGGAGAGGAGTTCACCTGCAGGAGCAACTTTGCTCTTGTTTATTTCATCAGTTTCTTCATGCTGTGTGCTTTCCTGGTGAGACACACACACACGCACACGCACACACACACACACACACACACACACACACACACACACACACACACACACACACACACACACTCACACTCACACTCACACTCACACACACACACACACACACACACACACACACACTCGAGTATAAAATCGATTGAGCCAGTGCCATCTAATGAGACTCTACTTTATATTGTACATTGCCTTCCGTTCTGTGCCTTACGAACAAACACTATCTTATATTTGTGTTCTGAATGAACCTGAACAACACATCAGAGCTGAATAAGTGTGAATCTCTAATTGTCTCCCTGTTTGTGTCTGTCTCTATACTTGTCTATTTTTTCAGGATCCCTGTTGGATGTCATATTCTGATCGACCATCACATCTTCACTAACCTCATCCTCGTCTTCAGCAGCTGCTCATTGGCTGCAGAGGATCCAATCAGAGCGCAATCCTTCCACAACAATGTGAGTCAGATGCAATACAACACAGCATGTAACAAGTTAACACATTACGATACAACATGTAACCTCTCCTTCCTAGATCTGTTTATTGTATTGTGACTTCTAGCTGTCCTCTCTCCTACATCTGCCCCATGTTACACACACACACACACACACACACACACACACACACACACACACACACACACACACACACACACACACACACACACACTGATGAGTGGGTGGCAGCTGTCTTCATGCTAGACATGTCCCTATTTATTTACCGCATACACTAATGACTGTATCAGCAGTCATCCTAGTGTTTGCTATATTAAGTTCTCCGATGACACGGCCATTTTGGGTCTTATAGATGCTAAGACAAGCACCTCTGTGTATGAGCAGGAGGTAAGCAGTTTTGTACAGTGGTGTGAGGACCATCACCTCACTGTTAACACAAAAAAAACCTGAAGAAATGGTTTTCTATCCAGGTCATGTGGGGGACCACACTCCATTACTCATAAACAATGTCAATATTGCTCAGTTCGATTCATACAAATACTTGGGCGTGCATATTGACAGCAAGTTAGCATGGGATGTCCATGTTAATCATGTGTGTACTAAGATCCAGCGGCGACTTAACTTTCTGCGTAGGCTCAGGGTGTTTGGTGTACAGCAGAGAGTGATGCTGCTTTTCTATCATGCTGTGATCGAGAGTATTTTCCGTTATACAATTTGTGAGTGGTTTGGTAATTTGACTGTGAGGTCAAAAGCACAGATTAATAGACTAGCTGGGATTGCATTGAAGGTGATGGGTGTGAGGGATCACCTCATCCTTGAGGAAAGTGTAGTTAAGAAAGCTAAGAGAATAATTGCTGACCCCTCTCATGTCCTTCATTCAGAATACAAACTGCTACCCTCTGGTAGACGTTATAGAGTCCCAGTTAAAAACAAGAAAAGACATCTGAACAGATACAAATACTCATTCATTCCCATATCCGTTACTCTGCTAAACTCAGGCTGTTAATGGGTGTGATGACTCTAGTGTAATGTAATGTATGCACTTGACCTGTATGTCAGCACTGTGTGTTGTGCACTATTCGTTATAATTTACTTTCTTTCTGTCCGTCTGTCTTGTCTTGTTGTATGTTATGTAGCAGCCTGCATGTCCAAGACAAATTTCCCTCAGGACCAAATAAATTAATCTTGAATCTTGAATTAGCAACAGCTGACTAAGGACTAGTCTTTGAACATGCAATCACAACAAACACATGCACACACACACACACACACACACACACACACACACACACACACACACACACACACACACACACACACACACACACACATGCATGCTACTGCACACATTCTACTGCCAGCCTCATTTAGCTAGTGTTGACCTGTTTGCTTGAAATAAATGTATTGGACAGGCATTTCCATTCTTAGCACAAAGACTGTGCTGGTGGAAACACTGCAGCATCTTAACCGCTTAAACCCCATACTTGGTTGACCGGAGTCCCTCAAAGCTCTATACTAGTGTCTTTTCTGTTTTCACTCTACATGATCTGCAAGCTCACAATGAATGGCTTTCCCCAGAATGTGAATGCTGGTGTTTATGTGGTTAATTCAGTGTGTGATGACAGATGACACATTGCAGATGTGCATCATGTGTTACTTTCAGATGAATGTTCACTTTGGAAAGGTTTTAGGTCAGAGATGTACAGTATGTTGCATACTGTACGGATCTTGCCTCTGCTACCATAAACATGCTGCTCTCTGAACAGTTCATGGCTGAAAACCTTGTGTGTAAATTATGCTCTGGCGTGTGTGTGTGTGTGTGTGTGTGTGTGTGTGTGTGTGTGTGTGTGTGTGTGTGTGTGTGTGTGTGTGTGCTACTATAGTACAGCAACATCTAGAGGCAGCTGAGTGTCAGGACCGAACTTCTACCATTGGTTCCTATGCATGGGAACATATTTTATTTTCCTCAAAGTATCGCGATACTACTGCCTGAAGTATCGATACAGTATTGGCAAATAAACTATCGCAATGTATTGCCATATCGATTATATTGCCCACCCCTAGTGTGTGTGTGTGTGTGTGTGTGCGTGCGTGCAGTTGTCAGCATCACCCAGTAAGTGTTTCAGATACAACTGCTGCAGGTTTCTATAGTGAGTAGCTCCCTGCGATAGCAACAATCATTTCAGAAATGCAGGATCTATTTGTGTTCGTCATCATCTTGAACGTCCTCCCTGGGTTTAAATCCTTCTAGTAGACCTTGTATCTGAACTGTACTGTCCTTTTTTCATTGATTGAATAATGTATTAACAGTTTGCAAATAGTGCAGTGGTAGGATTTGACAATGATTGCTAAAAGGACACAAAAAGCCCTAGGATTTGTTTCTATTGTGGTCCTGTGGTATTACGTTGTTTTACAGTTAACCCTAACCCTAGTTTGTGAATTTCTTTTATTAATATGTAATATTTAATCTAGAGTTGTATTACCAACCATTGGCAGGCCATTCATCCAAACAGAAAAGCCCTACCTGATTGTATTAAACAATGTTAAACTCAACAATCAGAGGATAATTAAAGCTTTCTGTACAGCTGCAATGTTGGTGAGTTTAAGGTAATTTTGCGGGTGAACTACTCCTTTAATCAGACCTAGTTTTGTTATACGTATGGCTGTGTTGTGAACAGTGACCTGAATGGACATCTAGCTGTAGCTGCTTTATCTAGTGCAGTAGTTCTCATCCTTTTCAGGCTGGAACCACAAAATAATCATATTTTATCTTAGGTTTGTTTACTGTTGAGTGAGAAAACAATGTTTCACATTAAGTTAATCATGTGGGGACCCCCCTGGGGGTCCCAACCCACAGGTTGAGAACCACTGATCAGTCAGTCTATGAAATGGTTTTCTGATGCCATCTGGTGGATGTATTTGGCAACTGCAGCCTACAGGGAGTTGTGTTATGTGTAGGCTATTTCTTATAGTTACAGACCTGTAAGAGTCCATTTGGTTCCATTTGTACACTCTCAGAGTTACAGGGCTGTAAGGGTCCATTTTGTTACATTTGTACACTCTCAGAGTTACAGAGCTGTAAGGGTCCATTTGGTTCCATTTGTACACTCTCAGAGTTACAGAGCTGTAAGGGTCCATTTGGTTCCATTTGTACTCTCAGAGTTACAGCAACACCATGTAAGGGTCCATTTTGTGTCTGTCCGCCTGTGTGTGTGTGTGTGTGTGTGTGTGTGTGTGTGTGTGTGTGTGTGTGTGTGTGTGTGTGTGTGTGTGTGTGTGTGTGTGTGTGTGTGTGTTAGTGAATGAATGAATGAATGAATGAATGAATGCATGTATGTTTTATTTACGTGTCTTGACAATTTCTTGTCATGAGATTATCAGACACAACAAATACATCTTTAAACCAAGACAGACATTCCAGTGCAACCTCCGCCAACAGCTAAATACATACAATACATATAGGCCTACATGTATTCATATGAGCCTGCACATAGAATATATAAGGTTAATTAAACATTTAAATTCTTCTATTTGTTAGTCACCCTTCTCCTCCTATCCCACGCTTTAAAGAGATATTTGGAAAAGGCAAATACATGATCAAAAAGAAACTCTAACCCTTTTTCTTCTGTCACACACTCACACAAACGTTTTGTGTGTCTGCGACTCTGCGTACACAGCGAGACGAGAAAAGTAGAATCACCGTCATTTGTCATATAAATCGCCCTGTAATGATTTCCCAACCTCCCGTATCAGTTCATTACGGGATGCGTCTTTACTCTTTAGTAACTGGACAATACGTATTTTACGATGGTTGTAACCACGGCAAGCCGACAATAATATCAATGTCTAATTTTCTGCTGTGAGAATATACAGTAACATAACAAATGGTGGGTGGAGGAAGATTTCTTACTTGCGTTGTGATGTGTGTGTAATTACTTGCTGTACTGTTGACTTCTTTCTTTTAATCAGAGTGCAAGACAATACTCATGCTGTTATACATTGCTTTAATAAAACCAGGTGTCCGCGTACACCAAGACATTTTTTCTTCTTTTTTTACCCACGGTCACGAAATTCCTGGAAATATTTTGAAATTAGAACAATATTTTTCCAGTACTGGAAAGGTTTTGGAATTGATCAAGGGTCCTGGAAAAAATAGCTATGCAATGTCTTTGGTTATTGATTTTGTTAATACCTCTGAAATGACAAATTCATCATGGCCAAATTGTCAAATATTAGAGGCAGAAATTGTGAAAATAGCTGTGAGGCGTTGTGAGCATGTAGATCGGCTATTTTCACAATAAAACCGTGGTATACAAAATTCCTCTACTCTTAGTGGTCGTCAGGGTGCCGGGGTCCCCAGTTCAAATATGATTATTTCGGGGGTCACGGTCTGAAAAGGTTGAGAACCACTGGCATACACTACCTGTCTTTGGGCATTGCGCATAGGAGTATTATAAGTGACTCGTTATTGAGCTGAATTATTGTTATATAGTCCTGGAAATCGGGTTAAATAGTCTTGAGAAGTTTTGGAAATTAATTTGTAAAGATGTGTGGGAACCCTGTAAATAACATGTTTAAACCTCTCCCCTCCTCTGCCAGGTGAGTCCATCCAGATCTTCGCCGAGGTGGAGAACTGTTCGTCGCGCGTGGTGGTGCCCAAGGCCGCCTTGTACCAGACCCAGACCTTCTTCGCCAAGGGCAAGGCCCGGCAGATCCAGCAGCTGGTGTCCAAGCTGCGCGGAGACACGCTACCTCAGGGCAAGAGCCAGAGCTGGGAGGGCAAGCTGCTCAAGATCCCCCCGTGTCCCCCTCCATCCTGGACTGCCCCATCATCATCATGTTGTGTGAGAAAACAATGTTACACTAGAAATACTGTTCCTTCGAAACAGTGTGGGCTCGATTCCAACCCAACAAATAGGATACTTTAAGGTACTGTAAGGTACAGTACCTTACAGTATTGTACTGTACCTTACTATACTGTACTGCACCTTACTGTACTGTACTGTACTGTACTGTACTGTACTGTACTGTACTGTACTGTAACTTACTGTACTTTACTGTACTCTACTGTACTGTACTTTACTGTATTCTACTGTAACTTACTGTACTTTACTGTACTCTACTGTACCTTACTGTACTGTACTCTACTGTACCTTACTGTACTGTACTGTACCTTACTGTACTATACTATACTGTACTCTACTGTACCGTACTGTACCTTACTGTACTGTACTGTACTCTACTGTACCTTACTATACTGTACTTTACTGTACTCTACTGTACTTTACTGTACTCCACTGTACCTTACTGTACTTTATTCTACTTTACTGTACTTTATTGTACTTTACTGTACTCTACTGTACCTTACTGTACTGTATTGTACTTTACTGTACCTTACTGTACTGTACTCTACTGTACCTTTCTGTACTGTACCTTTCTGTACCTTACTGTACTTTACTGTACTCTACTGAACCTTACTGTACTTTTACTGTACTCTACTGAACCTTACTGTACTGTACATATTCTATGTGTTCTAGATCTACATTTTTGATTCTGTGTTTGGGAACCAGCAACTGTCAAATGGACTCCAACTGTAGTGGAGTATATTGAGTGCATATACTGTAGGCTAACAATCCCAGATCACATCTGTCCTCCACTATGTCTATAACCAAGGCGTTCTTCTATGTGGCCACTCCAGACTGAGGAGTGGAGCATGGCTTTTATTGTGTTTGTGGATCTGACTTGGAAATGCATTGGTTTTGATATCTCCCTGACAACCAACAACAACCACTAATATGGCTGACTGTCCCTGCGGGCTCTAGGATATATGGCTATGGGATTTACATCCCATCGCCCGGACTTGATTCTTGATCACAGCTGTGTAATCAGTAGAGTGGAGAGGGACATTTATTTATAGTTTTAACTATAACTATAGTTTTATACATCACACAGCTTAGACATTTGGATCAAATCAGAGAGCAGACCTGTGTGAACGCAATGATATAGATAGCATATCTGAAGTGTGAACACTGCAGCCACAGCGCCTTAACATAAACATGGGTCTATTATCCTTCTCTCCACTCTACTAAACCCATTGGAAATGCATTGGGTGCTTAAAGTTAAACATTTTTATTTTTTTATATTTATACTACAAAACATTTCAAAACCAAAAATACAAGCACACGTGTCCTCAGTAAGCTGAACACATAAAAATTTGAATGGTGTTGAAAGGTGTAAGCGTTTAAGAGATGAATCGCGCCAAAGTTTTGAGGATACTGACTGACTGATAGATAAATAATGAAGATAACATACGTGTGCTCGCCTTCCAGGCGAGCCCACAATTAAGTTCATCATCTGGGGACCCCCCAAAATAATTTGGGGCCCCCCCCTGGGGGTCCTGACCCACAGGTTGAGAGCCGTTGCTTTAGTGTGTGTGTGTGTGTGTGTGTGTGTGTGTGTGTGTGACCAGTATGTCCCCACCAGTATAACAGAATTTGAGAGTCACTAACGGCATTCATAAAAGTGACATCCTAAAATGTTGATGTGCTCACAAGCATAGCAGTAAAAACGTGGCTGCGTCTGTGAGGGAAGGGGAACATGACTCCAGACATCCACTGGGAAAGCGTTTATTGGACCCAACCTTGTTCCTCCCCATAAATAAGCAGGCGGGCCAGATCTGCCCCTTCAGTAGTCTTACACCCCTGCTTTACTTCACATCCAAACAAAACCTCCGTCCCTCTCAGGGCTTGACATTAAGGCTTGTCCCGTATAAATCGTTCCAGACAAGCTCATTAAAAATGTACTTGTTCATTGGACAAGTGGCTCTTGGTTTCACTTTTTCTGTGACACTCCTAGCAGCTTTGTGCTGTATGCAGACTATGGACTGCCCATACTATGGGGTGGAGGGAGCAAGGGGGGTCGTTACGGCCCTTTTGTTATTTACTCTATTTCAATGTCTGACTCCTATGTATGCATTTAAGAAAAATTTTACCGTTAAATGTTTTATCCGGACAAGTGACTTTTGTGCCCGGACAAGTGAATGGGAAATGTACTTGTCGTGCCTCAAAATGTTAATGTCAAGCCTTGCTTCTCATCGGTCTGTTGTTCTGTTAACAGGTGTATGTGGACGTCCCTGGGGGTTTGAACCTGTGTGTGTCCCACTGCACAGCTGCTCCACGCAAACCTCCAGCATCAGCAGCCTCTGCAGCAACATCAGCTGGCTGGACGAGTCCGACAGACCCGAGGGTACGTTCACACACACACACACACACACACACACACACACACACACACACATGAATGCAGTTTTTACTATGGTGAAAGAAATGCAAACGCCCTCTTTCCATGCCATACCTGAAGGCAGCATTCAAGAGAATTGCCATGTCCAAAGTCTCCTGAACTTGAATGCAGCATCTTATGTTAAAAGAATTGCCCTCTCTGTGTAGAAACCCTTGCCATACGCCACATCTCCAGTATTGACTTGATTATGATTAGTTCTGTGTGATACCGCGCACCGAAAATAGCCGACCCCCAAGCTCACAACGCGTTGCAGCGCGACGCGTTGTGAGCTTTGGGTTCTGCTATTTTTGATATTTCCACCAAAAGGCCCTTTTAGAAATGTCAGCCCCTCCGTCCGTAACATTCTCTGCACGTCCCTGTACCCCAAAACACTCTCCAAACGGCCTATCATGACCTTTTGGGACAAATGTGACCAAACGTTTGGCTGGAAGGTGGTTCCCTTCCGGTCATGCCCTTCCTCTCAAACCCAAGGCGTAAAGCAGTGGTTCTCAGCCAGTGGTCCGGGGACCACCAGCTGGTCCCTGAGGGGGTTTCAGGTGGTCCCCAGCTAAATGATGGAGGTCCATTTGGTTTCATTTTATGCTCCATTTGGTTACCAACAGCTGCCTGTGGTCCTATGGTACCACATCAATACAGCATGGAAGTGTGGACAAAATCCTATCCAACGATAACAAGATATTTTAATTTTGGGGTCTGATAGGCTAAATAGTAAATATCTTCGATAGGGACAGAATCGTTACTCAATCGTTGCACATTTGGTACCCCCCCACCCTGCACAAGCACTTGTAAGTGTAGGAGTTGGTATTACATTTAGTTTGACTCGATCTATTCTATTGTGAAAATAGCCGATCTACATGCTCACAATGCCTCGCATAGCGAGGAGTTGTGAGCATGTAGATCTGCCATTTTCACAATTTCTGCCTCTAATATTTGACAATTTTACCAATGTTTGACCAGAGGTACTAAAAAGGTCTTTGAAGTCCATAAATTGTCACTTTAGAAATGTGCAGATACCCTGTATACACTTATACTGTAGTATGTTGGTCTGTTTACTGTTGAGTGAGAAAAGGACGTTAACATTTAGCTAACCCACAGGTTGAGAACCACTGTTCTAACGTAGGTTCTCCTCTATGTCGTCACAGCTCCTCCCAGCTACAGCGAGCTGGCCGTGTCGGAGGAGCACAGACAGGACTGCCTGCTGGGATGCGACACAGACGCAGACGCTGAGGCCGACCACCAGGGGTCACTGATGCTGGCACCCAGTTCACATATCTGCTGCCGCCACTTTACTCCGAGGTAGAGACCATGTGCATTGCATGTGTTTCCTGCCAGTTTCAGAAGACTAAGACTTATGACTAAGACTATTATTTGAAACACTGGTATGTAACTGAAATGCAATTAAAGCCAAATACAACTTTTATGTATGGTTTATTTTGACCAAGTAACAGGCAGTAGAAGACAATGACTTGTTCAGAGTTATGTGGTTATATTTAGCCTAAAAAATGTTTCCTAAAAGACGAAGACTAAAAGTCTAAAACTAGTCCCAAAAGACTAAGACTAAATTGTTTTGATATTTAGTCGACTTAGACCAGACTAGACTAAAACAAGGGCCAACGACTAAGATGGGACTAAGACTAAATGGTGCGTTATTCAAAATTTGCTGAAAAAAAAAAAAAGTTTCAAGCTCGCCGTGGCCACGATCACAGTGGTTTGTGGTGTCGTGCGTGGCATCATCTGTAATGTTTCTTCTCCTAATGAAGAAACTCTGGTTCTTCAGGACTGGTGGCAGTGGTAGAGTAGCAGCATTAGTACATACATTGATGTGGAAATGTTTGGGGTGGGGTTCCATATATAGGTGTTGGTAGATGAGTCAGAGAAATGAACATTGCCATCTTGTGGTCAATATAAACAACTACATCCATATGTTATCACATATCACTACACCCATTGTAAGGATTCAGTGTTTGGAACTATTTTGTACGGTAGTGATGGGGACTAGTAATGGTTGCCCCGTGGCAAGTGTTGTTTTTTTTTCAGCTGTCTTCTTGTCCTTGTTATCTCTGAGCGCATTTGGATTATTGAATATTATATGAAAATTCTTACATCAAGACAAATATTTCTATACTCGCTGAAAACATCCTGGCATCCTTGAGTTCTGAAATCACTTGGTTTGATAATCATATGCATCAGCCATAGTTGTTGATAAGATGTGGTCCAAACCAGTGGTTCCCAAACTTTTCAGGTCCAGACCCAAAAGAGAGATTAGATTGTCATGTGAAAGTGTCATGTGAAAGTGAAAATAGCAGATATACAAGCGTACAGCACCTCGTTTGCACCGCATTGCGGGCTTGTAGATACAGCTTTAGAAAGAATGTGAGCACAACTCAAAAACATTAATCTGTTCTATCTAGTGTACATGGTGCACAGCTCAAAAGAGTTAAACAAGCTTGTGTGCCAACCTAGCGATATAAAACCCAGGCTTTATCAAGGTCCTTGGTCGTGGAATGATTTACTGGCAAAACTTAAAATAGAACATCTAATCTCTTCACCAGATTCTAAAAGACATCCATGTTCTGCATGTGTTTTAAAACGCTTAGTATTAATAATGAACCCATTGTATTTGATCTTCTTATTATAGCCTATGTATCTGTTGCACATTTATGTTGTCGTTAAAAGTACAGTACAATAAAAGAAACGATAACTATTGGCTGAAAAGGTACAGGCTGAGGCCAAAGCTTATTTTATTTATCATTACTATTTAGATTCTTTATTGCAACAGCATAAAGTGTATGGATGGAGGCAGTTGAATGGCATTTAATCCGTCCAGAGATAAAACTGACGAAAACCAAATAAAAACTATGGTATGATGATCGTCAACAAATACAAATTAGACTAAAATGTTAGGGAGGGACTTTTAGAGTCGAGTCATTGCGATTGTTTTTAATATATTCTCTATTCCTGATTTCTGACTGTTATATGATGGTTTTTTTATGCATAGTACTGTGAGTTGACTGTCATTTTATGTCTCTATGAAATGAGTACAAAAAGACCCCAATATAAACAAGCAATTGTGCTTTCTTGGGTTTAAATCATATCGGTAGACCTTGTATCTGTACTGTACTGTCCTGTTCTTATGAACATTTCATGTCACGATTATTGCGACCAAAGCAATTGTTATTTACGATATTATCGTGATAATCAAAATATCCCCATCCATCCATCCATCCATCTTCAACCGCTAATCCGGAATCGGGTCGCGGGGGTAACAGTTCCAACTGAGACCTCCAGATTTCCTTATCCCGAGCAACTTCCTCCACTCCCTCAGGGAGTATACAGAGGCGTTCCCAAGCCAGTTTGGAGATATAATCCCTCCATTAGTCAGGGAAAATTAGCAGAATAACTGTCAAATCTGTGAATAAATTCCTTACCTTCCTTCCATATCTAACAAAGATTGAAATTCAACATCCCTAGCAAAATGTTTGACAGCTAGGGTAATTCTGGGTCTCATTCACTTACTATACACTTTACAATAAGGGAAAAAAATCACTCTCAAACATATGCTTTAAGTGGGGTGTGAGGGGTCTAACTAGGTGTTTTTAATTATTCTGAATCCATTGCAAGCATTTTTTTTTTGCACAAAAAACATTATTTGGGCTAAATCAGACCCAAAAGAACTATGGTTTAGTGATGAGCAGTGTTGGGCAGTAACGAATTACTAATAATATACTAGAAATACTGTTCCTTCGAAACAGTGTGGGCTCGATTCCAACCCAAAACAATAATAGTAAAAGTGTCAAGTTCCCAGGCAATGCTCTCTTTCATTTTACTGACGTAAAATGGTAATGCAAATACAATGTAGACAAGCAGTGTTATTACATGAACTTAAAGGACCAGGTCACCTTTGGGACAACCAGATCTTATTTTATTGTTGTGTGGGGACACGATCAACACAATGTTGAGTTATTTTTTGTGTTCAATCTGTGTTTTTAGATATTTTAGTATTTCAGTATGCTACAACTGGTCATATGATGCATTTTGCATCATATGATGCATGAGATGATGCAATATCATGCTACAAAGCATCATATGACCAGTTGTAGCATGCTGAAATAATAAAATATCTAAAAACACAGATTGAACACAAGAAATTACAGGATTGTGTTGATCGTGTCCCACACAACAATAAAATAAGATCTGGTTGTCCCAGAGGTGACCTGGTCCTTTAAAGGTATGGACAATTAAATCAAAATAAAATTAAAATATAATGTGGACGGGTAACCAACAACAAAAGTTCGAGACCAGTAGCATGTTGGGAACTGAAGTTATGGCTGTTTAAAGCCTGGGAAGAAAGATGGGGAACCTGTGTGTGTGTGTGTGTGTGTGTGTGTGTGTGTGTGTGTGTGTGTGTGTGTGTGTGTGTGTGTGTGTGTGTGTGTGTGTCTGTCCTAGGGGTCCCTGAACTACACTTTGCAAACCAGCAAACCACATCAAAGTAATAGTACGCAGATGGTCCTAATATTGACAAGCTTTTTAAAAACAGCAGATCTACAAGATCACAACATGTCGCAATGTCACATTGTAGATCAGCTTCTACGTGATTCATCTACCGTATGTTTTGTATTAATAATAAAATCTGCAAAGTAACAAGTAACTAAAGCTGCCAAATGCAATTGCAGTGGAGTATAAGTAACAAAAGTGTAAAGTAAAAGTTGGTATACAGTACGGGACATGCTGATCCAAATGCATATGGGATATACTAGGATTCAAATGCAGACAAGCTGAAATTCATGGCTTTTAAAGTGTTTGGGGTGTGGTTTTGCCAGGTGGGTCCACTTCGGTTGATCGTCTGATTTGGAAATGCATTGGTTGTGATATCTCCCTGACAACCAACAACAACCACACAGAGTGCCCCTGCGGGTTCTAGGATATATACTGTAAAGCCCATCGCCCGGGAACCTTATTCTTTTTAAGTTAAATTTCTAAAACACTACAAAACATGTGTCAAAGACAAATACAAGCAAACGTCTCCACAGTAACACAGTAACAGTTGTTTGTGTGTCAGTGTGTGTGTATGCGTGTGTGTGTGTGCGTGTGTGCGTGCGTGCGTGCGTGTTAATAATTATTATTATTATTAATAATAAAATCTGCTAAATAAAAAGTAACTGAAGCTGTCAAATGCTGTATTTATAGTAGAGTATAAGTAACAAAAATGGAAATTAGAGTAAAAGTACCTAAAAATTGTACTGTAGGTACAAGTACTTGTTTGTATATACTTGAGTAAATG
Organism: Nannobrachium achirus; assembly: GCF_963921795.1. Classification (NCBI taxonomy): domain Eukaryota; kingdom Metazoa; phylum Chordata; class Actinopteri; order Myctophiformes; family Myctophidae; genus Nannobrachium; species Nannobrachium achirus. Next base: position 70,463 of record NW_027664967.1, read on the forward strand.
TACTTGGTTACTTTGCAGCACCACTAGCCTTACATTAAGACGTATCTGCCGAGACTTTCGCATTGTCACTGCAGGTGCGACTTATGTAAGGCTACATCACCACAGAACAGCCAATGACAGCCAAGCCTTTAATCACAGCTGTGTCAATCAGTAGAGTGGAGAGGGACATTTATTTATAGTTTTAACTATAACTATAGTTTTATACATCACACAGCTTAGACATTTGGATCAAATCAGACAGCAGACCTGTGTGAACGCATTGATATAAATAGCATATCTGAAGTGTGAATATTGCAGCCACAGCGACTTAATATAAACATGGGTCCCTTTCCTCTGTCTCACTCTCTCCCCACTCACTAAACCCATTGGAAATGCATTGGGTGCTTAAAGTTAAACATTTTTATTTTTTTATAATTAAACTACAAAACATTTCAAAACCAAAAGTACAAGCACACGTGTCCTCAGTAAGCTGAACACATAAAAATTTGAATGGTGTTGAAAGGTGTAAGCGTTTAAGAGATGAAGCGCGCCAAAGTTTTGAGGAGATACTGACTGACTGATAGATAAATAATGAAGATAACATACGTGTGCTCGCCTTCCAGGCGAGCCCACAATTACTGTAATATTATTACTTTATCCAGTAACGAGTAGTGTAAGGTATTACTCTGTCAAAAACGGTAATATATAACGCTTTACTCCGCCCAAAAAATGCCTCGTTACTATATTACTCGTGCCTCGCTGGCAGGAGAGGAGAGCACTCAGAGCAGCGCATGCAGCTGCTTAATTGACGGTCGTTAACTTCTTTTGATGTTCTCTGAGAGCCTAGGTCAACTTGACACAGAGTTGCGCAGCGAGTTGTAGATTGCGTCGCAACACACACACACACACACACACACACACACACACACACACACACACACACACACACACACACACACACACACACACACTGAAGAGAGAGAGAGAGAGAGAGAGAGAGAGAGAGAGAGAGAGAGAGAGAGACACACTGAAGAGAGAGAGAGAGAGAGAGACGGTCAGTGAGCCCCTCCTCTTCTCATTTACACACGACGACACACAGGGAGAAGTAGTTTCTCTTCATCTCCGTGGTGCTGGATTGTTTTTCAACTTACAGATACTCCTAATAAAGTAGGCTGCTTTCTGATTAGGCCTATATCCTTTATTCTGAGTTAAAGACCATACAGAGCCTAGGGTTCAAATTACTGACAGTTTTAAATGTCTGGTAAATGCACTGATCACAGCTGTCAAATAAAGATTGTTTGGCTGATTGGAGACTTATTTTTCCAATAAATTGGATTCTGTTCTAAAAGGAGCTGGCTAAACAGATTGTGTCATTGTACCCTACATCTCTTTTCTTTTGCGGGGTAAAAAAAAAAGAAAAAAGTAATATAACTTAATATATTATATATTACTCTTGATTCCAAGTAATAAGTAATATAATATTATTACTTTTTCCAAGGAGTAATAAGTAATATGTAACGATTACTCTCCTAAGTAATATTGCCCAACACTGGTGATGAGTCATCACTTTTCACAAGGTGTTGGCCCAAAGAATGTTTTTCATGCAAAACAAATGCTTGCAATGGATTCAGAATAACTAAAAACACCTAGTTAGACCCTTCACACCCCACTTAAAGCAGATTTTTGGGAGTCATTTTTTCCCTTATAGTACAGAGTATAGTAAGTGAATGAGACCCAGAATTACCCTAGCTGTCAAACATTTTGCTAGGGATGTTGAATTTCAATCTTTGTTAGATATGTTACTAGACACTTTTACCAACACATTGGTGAAGAAATTGTTTGGTAAGGAATTTATTCACAGGGTTTTATTAATATTCCCTGACTACATCCCCAACATCCATTATCCTGGTGGTGGAACAATTGCCAAAAAACAACAGATATTTTTGCGACATGTTGTGAGCTTGTAGATCGTCAGTTCTTTGGCAGAGATGAGTGAAAAAAAGACTGTATCAAGCACATTATTTACAGGTCCCTTTTAAAGGTAAATTGATCCCAGTGCATTATCGTCCCACCCTACTGCTAAAGTATTTCAATCAATTGATGGATGTGTGTCTCCCTTTAGGTTGACCCTTACCCCGACGACGACAGCTGTGGAAGGCCCTACCTGTGTCCGTCGCACTGAATGAAGAAGAGCACAGAGCTGCTCAGAAGAAGCACACTGCAGCTGCAGCCAGCAGCACGCTCGCAGGTCAGCACTCTATTCTGAATGCCAAGGTTCCCACGGTCATGAGATTCCTGGAAATATTTTTAAATTAGAAAAATATTGTTCCAGTTCTGGAAAGGTTTTGGAATTTATCAAGGGTCCTGGAAGGTCCTGGGAAAAATAGCTATGCATTGTCTTTGGTTATTGATTTTGTTAATACCTCTAAAATGAAAAATTAAACATGGGCCAAATTGTCAAATATAGTATAGAGGCAGAAATTGTGAAAATAGCCAATTTACATGTTCACAACGCCTCGCAACGTGAGGCATTGTGAGCATGTAGATCTGCTATTTTCACAATAGAACCGTGTTATACAAAATTCCTCAACTCTTAGTGCTCCTCAGGGTGCCGGGTCCCCAGTTAAAACATGATTATTTCGGGGGTCATGGCCTGAAAAGGTTGAGAACCACTGGCATACACTACCTGTCTTTGGGCATTGCGCATAGGAGTAAGCAACCTGTTATTGAGCTGAATTATTGTTATATAGTCCTGGAAATTGGGTTAAATATTCTGGAAAGGTTTTGGAAATTAATTGGTAAAAATGTGTGGGAACCCTGCAGCTAAGAACACAAGCATGTGCCTTAAAAAGCTTCCAAACGCCCACGTTGAAAATATTTCAATTCTCCGCAACTTCACACGTGAAAGAGTAGACGCTCAGTGCCTCATCACGCTGCCATTGTAAACTATTAAAAACATAAGCTGTGCTCAGGGAGAGAAAAACCTGGTGGACACAGCCTCTACTGTAAGTGTACGTAGGATCACATCTCACCAAGATGGGAAAAGTTTCATTTTTTTAATGCAAGTGACTGCATCTCCACGTGCTCGAGAATGGCTGTCTGCACGGAAATAAGAAGCCAACAGCGAAGTGCAAACAAAAATAAGTGTTAGAAAGTGTTTGGCTTAAAACCGTGGTTCTCAACCTGTGAGACGGGACCCCCAGGGGGCTCCCCAAATTATTTTGGGGGGTCATCAGATATTTAGCTTAATGTGCAAGTGCAACATTGTTTTCTTTCTCAACAGTAAACAAACTAACATAACGTTTAAGTGTATAGAGGTTATCTGCACATTTCTAAAGTGACAATTTAAGGACTTACCTCTAAAATTGGTCAAATTGCCAAATATTAGAAGAAATTGTGAAAATAGCAGAACTACATTCTCACAGTTTGATCCAGTAGTTCTGCTATTTACACTTAAACCTTATGTTTGTTTGTTTACTGTTGAGTGAGAAAACAATGTTGCACATTAACACATCGGCTGCCCAGGATTAATCAAGATTTAATCGGCAGGTGCAATGGAAACCTGCCATTTTAGCGGTTTTGGTAGCTCTGTGCCCGGGTAGCTCAGTCGGTAGAGCTCTCGCCTTTGGACCACAAGGTCATGGGTTCGATTCCGGGCACCGCCAACTCAGCGTATGAGTAGCACGGCTTAGCAAGCTGTGCGGCAAGTACTGGGAGCTGATGGTAGGTGTGGCGCTCCACCTCAGCAGTCCATCTCCCAGGGGTCTAGCGCATTGTAACGGGGACAGACTCCCGCGTGTTACCGGCTGATACCGACAATAAGCCACTCCCGACCTACTTGTTGGTAGCTCAATGGAAAAAGTATTCTGAGTAAATGTAATCCGAGTATGTCCTGTTTATTTTCACAATAGAACTGTGTTATACAAAATGTAATGCTCAACTCTTAGTGATCGTATTGTGGGGGTTCCCCACTTAAAATATGATTATTTTGGGGGTCGCAGCCTGAAAAGGTTGAGAACCACTGGCTTAAAACAGCCCCACACAGTGGAAAGAGTAACGAATCACAAATGATTCAAAGTTGGTGATACAAGTAGAAAATGTAAATGATCAAAATAACGTTGGGCATTCGTTTGTGTCCTGTGAGTTCCGTCTACGGTCAGCCACCCAGCATATCCAATTCAGCAAACACAGAGCATTAACTTCCTGTTTTTAAAATCTGGGATAACCTCTGAATGGGGCTGTGTGAGCCACTTATTTTAAAAGTAGAATATTTAGTAACAGAAAGTTTTGTTGTTGTTGTATCGGTAGGGCGATGCGGTGGAGAAGGAGCCCTGGCCAGATGACCACAGTAGTTCAAGGTAACACCACTACTGCTGCAGTAACACAACCTGAACACACACACACACACACACACACACATACACACACACACACACACACACACACACACACACACACACACACACACACACACCCACACACACACACACACACTTTAGACCTAAATGCAAATCTGTGTTACTTTAGATCTGAACCACTTTAACCATTATTTTATGCTTTAACTATTAAAAAATAGCAGATATACAAGCTCGCAGCGCTGCGAGCTTGTATATCTGCTATTTGACAGAACAGGTTTCCACTGGTCACTGAAGAAGTTGAACAAGGTTTAATTATGTTGAGGTCAATATTCAAGAACATTCAAGAACACTTAGGTCCTCACTTATGCTCATTATAGGACGGTACCACTGTCTACTCGCTCTGTGTCTCAGAGGTAGGCTGCGGGGCAGTATAGAAACCTGCCTACCAATGACATCATCAGTAGGCAGGTTAGGCCATTTCCTTACAAGATGGCTTCTATTTCACCATGCTAACTTCACTTTCCAGGAAGTTTGGAATATCATAATCGCCACAGTCCCCTCTGAGACACCCGTACGAGTAGACAGAAATGATGGCATCTCATAATGAGCATAACTCAAATTATAAAATAGGTGAAGTCTTCCTTTAAAGGTCTATGAAACTCCCCGAAAATGTAGGCTATCGAACAAAAGAAAAGATTTCTCTGATGATTTTGTTGTCACACACACACACACACACACACACACACACACACACACACACACACACACACACACACACACACACACTCTTTATGGCTTTCACAACTAGTGATATTTAGTGATTGACAAATTGTACCCCCTGGTAGTCCATTACCTATTACTAGTCCTGTGTACAGGGGTGTGCACAGTATCTGAGGGATTGAATCTAGGAGTCTCAGAAGTAATGTTGGAGTGTCCGTTGGTCAGATCTTTATGCCCATACATGGTGTTCCGTGTCCTGTGATGTCAGTACTATGACGTTAGTTAGTTAGTTAGTTTCATTTATTTGTCCACAATGTGGAGATTTGTCTTTTGTCTCATATCTCATATACATTTACAACATTAAAACAGATAACAGCAACAAACAATTACACACAATGACACAAAGCATCTTTAAGGCAACCAGGAAGGACAACAATGGTATATGTTGGAAAAGAAAACAGGCAGATCAGCGAGACATGACTTAATTCATTGCCTTAATGGCATTAGGAATGAATGAATTTTTAAAAATATTACGGCTACGGTGTGCCCAAGCTGTTCTATAGCGTCTACCAGAGGGAAGTAAATCGAACTCCCTATGGAGTGGGTGAGAGGGATCATTTATTATCTTGACAGCTTTTTTACTAACCACTTCATTGTAGATACAACTTAATAGTTTTTGTTTTTTCCCTATGATTTTTGATGCCAGATTTACTATTCTCTGCAGCTTGCCTCTACCTTGTATGTTAAGATTACCGTACCACATTGCCAAGTTAAAGGTTAAGATTCCCTCTATGAGGTTCTTATAAACCGTTTCCATAATGTGCTTGCTCACCCTGAAAGAGTTGAGCTTGCGTAAAAGGTGGAGACGTTGGTTACAGGATTTAAAAATATAGTCAGTGTTGTCCTTGAAGTTAAGGTTGCTGTCAATTATAGTGCCTAGATATTTAAAGTTGTTTACTATTTCTACATTATGTCCCTTAATTATAAGGGGTTGCACAGGGTTCTTTTCATAAATGACCAGTTCCTTTGTTTTTGATATATTCATCTCTAAGAAGCTTACATCACACCAGTTATGGAGAGAAGATACTTGTTTTCTGTATGCTTCTTCTCCAGCTCTATCCTCCTCCTTTAGTAAGGCAACCAAGGCCATATCATCAGCATACTTAAAGAGACTAAACTTCTCCAGATCTAATTGGAATTCGTTAGTATACAAGGAGAAAAGTAAGGGTGATAAAATTGTCCCCTGAGGAGCACCCGTGTTAAGCACAGTGATGTCGGACCGAGTGTCGTTGACACGGACTTGTTGAGGGCGGTTAGAGAGAAAATCTCTGACCAAATGTATAATACCCCCATTTACCCCCAGATCAATGAGTCTCTGCAGGAGAGTGTGTATCTGCATGCTGTTAAAGGCCGAAGTGAAATCAATAAAGAGGACCCTGGCAAAGCAAGTGGGGACCTGGATATGCTTAGTCAAGGTGTTAACCAGGCTGACAGTTGCATCATCAGTTCCCCTCTGACTTTTATATGCAAATTGGAGATGATCTAAGCGGTTAGAAACAGATGCTGTAATTTGTCTACTTATAACTCTCTCAAAACATTTTCCCAAGATGGAGGTAAGGGCAATGGGCCTGAAGTCTTTTAATTCAGTGGCTCCAGGTTTTTTGGGAAGAGGTACAATGCAAGACATTTTCCATCCATTAGGCATAGTTAAAGAATCAAGCAGGTACTGAAAAAGCTCCAAGAGAATACCTTTAAGTTCATAAATATTTTCTTTCAAAACTCTACCTCTCAGGCCATCTGGCCCAGGGGCAGAGTTAGGCTTAATACAAGACAAGCTGGCTACGATTTCATGTTCATTGAGTGTAATAGGAACATACTCTGGAATGGACCTACACACACTATCACGCTCAGCACTGAAGTCATTCTTATCGAAACGACTAAAAAAGATGTTTAACTCATTTGCAAAAGATGGAGAGGGGTGTGACAGGGGGGTACGCTTTTGCTTAGTTTCCCTACCCATCATCACATTTAGACCTTCCCATGCCTTCTTGGCATTTCCTGAAAAATAGTGGTGCTCCACTTTGTTCTTGTATTCTATTTTTGCTTTTGTTAGTTTAGATCTTAGTTCACATCTCTTTTCTCTAACTAACTCAACATTACCATTTTTAAAAGCACGTTTTTGCTCACGAATGCATCCCTTCAGATCACTAGACATCCATAAGTTGTTATTAGGGAATATTTTAACAGTTTTAGTTTGCATGATTTTACTTTCATTAAACAACACATAGGATGTAAAGGTGTCAATTCGTTCATGAGGGGTGTCACATGAGTTCAGAAATAGCCAGTCAGTAGTTTCCAACTCACATCTCATTTCCTCCCTACAGTCATCTGTCCAGGTCACAATGTCCTTGGTCACTGTCTTTTCCCGTCTCAGCCTAGCCCTATAATGTGGAAGAAGATGTATGACCTTATGGTCGGACTTCCCCAAGGCAGGCCTGCTGATGGCTTTATAGGCGTCTGGTATGTTGCCATAGCACTTATCCAAAGTGCGTTCCAGGCGGGTCGGACAGTCCACGTACTGATGTAAGTTGGGCAGGTGATCGGACAGGTCACAAGAGTTGAAATCCCCGAGCAACAGGACGGGTTGGTTAGGTGCACGGGACAGAGCGGTGTTATAGCTCTCGGCTATCCTAGCTGCAGCTCCCACCCAGTCCGGACCGGGTACATAGACCAGTATGATTGTAATCTGGCCGAACTCTCTTGGTAGGTAGAAAGGGCGAAAGGAGACCACCAGGATTTCATAGTCATGTGTGCATTCGCGTTCCCGGACGGTGTACTGAGTAGCCCAGCGTTCATCCACATAGACACACATGCCACCGCCAGTAGATTTCCGCGACACGTTTAAGTCTCGGTCAGCCCTTATCGTTGTGTATCCAGGCAGCTTCGGGTCTGGCGAATCTTCTTTCAACCAGGTTTCTGTGAAACAGATGAGATTGCTCAGTCTAAACTTGCTGTCATATCGGACTTTAGCAAGTAGTTCATTCATCTTGTTGGTCAATGTGTTAACATTAGACAAAGTTATTACCGGCAAGGGGTGTCTGCTGTCACGTCTCCACAGCCGTTGTCTCACTCCACCTCTCGAGCCTCTTTTCTTTATTTTAGTCCCTTTTCGCGTTCCGTTATTTTTGAGTTCTGGATACTTTATATCCAGCGAGTCAAAATCATAGTCTGCCTCTCTGACTGGGTGCCTGAGCAACAACAGCTGGTCCCGAGTGTAGATGAGGACGCCGACTTTTCCATTCAAGCTCCATACCTCAGCGATTAAACAACCGAGGAGGCACATAACCAGCCAAAGTATCATACCGACGTTGAACTTCATTTTGCCAAAAAGAGAATGCGGGCTCGATCACTTAAAACAACATAAAACAACAAAACAAAAAACGAGACAGAGAGATGAGACACGGGTCAGCAGCAGCGCTGCGCCCCTAGCGTCTTCGTCCCAGTTTCGATGTCATTATGCAGATGGTCAGACAGGCATTCGCTAAATTAATAGTTAGATGTTATAATAAAGACCCTCTGGGGCGTGGCATTTCGTAGCAGCATGACAACGGATATACAGTACACAACTAACCCTAACCCTAACCCTTTTTTAATAAATGTATCTCTGGAACGTGTAAGTGGCAGTGTGCGGGTGTGTTTCACACACACACACACACACACACACACACACACACACACACACACACACACACACACACACCCTAACCCAATATACACACATTCCACTCATCTTTATGCTTTTATTTTCCCCTCTGTAAATACCCCCTCCTCTCTTTCTTTCTCTGACTGCAGCATCGTTCCCAGATGAGTTGGGTCTGAGTGTTCCGTTGACAGAAGAGGAGCAGAGGGAGTTGCTCTACGTCCCCATGGAAGGAGAGTGGGGTTCCTGCTCGAGCTCTGAAGAGTGCGAACGCATCATCAAAGCCATCGACCAGCTCTGCACGCTCGGTATGGTGTCTTCGGCCCTTAACTAAAACGTTCCCTGGCTGCATTCATTCATTCCGTAACTCATAAACCTATCCACGAGTTTCCAACGCCCCATAGTGCATTGCGCAGACGCTGTACCGAGCTTCCGTCGCTGCAGCCGAGTGTGATTTACAAGCTCACAACAGGCTGCATCTGCGACGCGACGTGCGCTTGTATGTCTGCTGTTAAGCCGGAAGTGTGGTGCAAACAGGTCCAAATAATCTCCAGTAAACTCCCGCGGAAACAGGTGGATAAGCAGAACTTTCACTGTTTATGTTATGTGACCAAACTTAACCCCAGAGAACGGAGGCGCGATGTCCTCATTTTACACAAAGTAATGACTTGTTGAGGACTATTTTTGGTCCTGGAAGCTGGATAGTGCATGCTCTCACACTCATACACATGCATGCACTCGAGCACGCAAACACACACACGCACGCACGCACGCACGCACGCACGCACGCACACACACACAAACACACAAACACACACACACACACATTATGAGATCATCAGCCTTTGCCACGTCATCTAAGCTAGGATGGAAACAGCCTGTGAAGACAAAACCCCTGGAAGTAAAAGTGTAACGGGGCAGGGATATCCAATCACAACCAGTGGGCCAGACCAAATCTGCAGAGTTTCAGGATGGGCGTTCACAGCGAAATACATTTTAATGTGGGGGTCCTCCTTGACAATGTTTGACAACCAGTGACCTAAAGGTCATAGGTCATTGCCTTTGTCCCTGTCATACAGTCTCATGTCTTGTCCGGCTTCTTCAAAGCTGTTCCTATACATGAATGTTGTCTTATACTACTGTTTTCACTTTAAAACTTTCATCAATTACAGCCTCTGTATTTATGCCTAAATTGAACCCTGTCTCACCCGCTTAGTTGTCCCATTTACTAACCTTTCCTTTTCTGTTCTATGCCCAATCCCCACCCTCCCGCCACCCTCTCCTCAGATGTGGCGGCTCCATTTGCCTTCCCAGTTGACCTACAAGCCTACCTCACCTACTGCACTGTAGTGGCCTACGTCACTGACCTCAGCACCATATGCCAGAGGCTAGAGAAGTGATTCTACACCTACTGCACCATAAGGGCCTACGTCACTGACCTCAGCACCATACGCCAGAGAAGTGATTCTACACCTACTGCACTGTAGTGGCCTACGTCACTGACCTCAGCACCATACGCCAGAGGCTAGAGAAGTGATTCTACACCTACTGCATCGTAGTGGCCTACGTCACTGACCTCAGCACCATATGCCAGAGGCTAGAGATGTGATTCTACACCTACTGCACCATAAGGGCCTACGTCACTGACCTCAGCACCATATGCCAGAGGCTAGAGAAGTGATTCTACACCTACTGCACTGTAGTGGCCTACGTCACTGACCTCAGCACCATACGCCAGAGGCTAGAGAAGTGATTCTACACCTACTGCACTGTAGTGGCCTACGTCACTGACCTCAGCACCATACGCCAGAGGCTAGAGAAGTGATTCTACACCTACTGCATCGTAGTGGCCTACGTCACTGACCTCAGCACCATATGCCAAAGGCTAGAGAAGTGATTCTTCAGGTACGCTATGCCTGCAAGCCTGTCTGTGAGCTCAAAACCCCTGTTCCAGCTTGTGGATCTGCTACGTTTGATGCTTTTGTGTGACGCCAGGGCACACGAGCGGAGTGGAGCGGTGACAGAATCCGCTCCGCGCTCCAGAGGGCTCTTGTCCAACTCGCTCGTCACTCTGGTCGGCCAACGCGCCGCTCCACTCCCCGCCACTCCGTCGCTCACATTCATTTTCGTATCACTCGCTCCACGCTCCGCTCAAGGTCGTCAATCAGAGTCAGCAGCCCAAATAAAAAAAGTAGTTTGCTACCATACCATGTCCGAAACACTTTCTCCTTTACCAGTGTGTTCCCAACACAAATGCCTGCGGTAACGTGAGCCTCGGCTTTGATGGAGAGCTGTCCAGCCTTCAATGTTACAAAAGACGCCAGGCATTTGTAACAGGCATTGTATGTTTTGATATGATGGGCAATATTAAATCCAGTTGGTTATTGATTAATCACTACAACGGAGAGAGGGAGGCGACTGTGGCGTGTGTTTTTCATTCAGTCAAATCAGTCTCACTTGCATTTCAAATCATATCCCTTGACTGGCTGGTGGTGCCTATAACTTAACTGACACTAGGTAGGCTATTTATTATAAACATAGCCTACTTGTGTGGATGATATAGATACGTTTGACATTCTCTGTCTCCCCCCCTCTCCGCGGTGCCGACATGAATGCACTGCCACGGACTGCACTCTGCACTGTTTTGTTGGACACATGCGGCGCGCGGCCCAAACAGGACCGCGCAGGCAGAGCGGAGGCAGGTCGGCGCTCAGACCCATTTCAAAAGTTGCGCGCTCACACTCAACTAAAAAACGGCTCGCTCCGCTGCCCGCGACGCTCGCACTCCACTCTGCTCGTATGCCCTGTGTGACACTGTACTTTGTACAAGTATAAGATAATAAAAATACGGAGATAAAAGATTTCTGCCTGACTACAGGCAAATCTTTCGGCTTGAAACCTTGTATTTGCAAATGTCCTACTTCATTGTACAAGTTTGTCACACAAAAGTAGCGAAAATAGACAATCTACAAGCTCGCAACCGCAAGCTCATGATGCATTGTGTGCTTGAAAATCTTTTTTGAATAAATGTTGAAAGTGAAAGTGGTTAATTCTGTCTGTGGTTTAAATAAATAACTATGCTAAAGTTCTCAGAATATGGACGGTAGTGTTCAAGTGGTTATTATAAAAAAAGTTTGTATCACTCAAAGATTTGGTGGACCCCCTGTAGTATCTCTGATGACCCCCTAGGGGTCCCGGACCCCCTATTGAAGACCCATGACTTAAACTTACATTTTTATTTGAATTAAATACAATCACTGAATATACCTTTAATGTAAAGTCCCTTCTCTCTAGCGATTTCTTTGGTCACCTTAACAATAAAACAGGTGCGTTGTTTGGAGGAGTCATGTGACCCCTCCGAAGGACTGACAAAACAGTATGTGTTCAAAGCCTTGTGAGTTTGTCCAACATACTGTAGCCTGGAACTAAAACATAACACCCTCTGTCTCTTCCAGGCTCCTCCCTCAACAAGTCTTCATCATTCAATCGTTCCAGTACCAAACTTAAGAAAGGCGCGTCCTTCCATGCTGCCGGGTAGGTCACATGACCAGAAACGGCTTTTACACATTTTCTCGGTGAACAGGATGCACACTGATACACAGAAGAAATCATAATTTGATACAGTAGTGCTAGTCAGCCAATGTTGGCTTTTGGGTAACAAATGTCCAACTTTAGCACAAGTAAGCCAGCTAGAAATGTTGAAACATGTTATTCTCTTTGCCCTCCAGTGCTCAGACCCCTCCCCTTGGGCGGTTCCTCAGTCATCCAGGTTGAAGTTCAGACAACTCATCAACTCCCATGACAAGATGATGAGTGGACATCTCACTGGTACACATGAACACACTCCCAGACGTACACAACTTACTGTTTCCCATACAGAGACTTAGCTATGGTGGTACACCACAGCTTACGTTTGCACCGCCACAACAAAAGATTATGAGCTTAACAATGTGTCCTCCCTATGCTATTGCTCTTGAAAGCGCTTAAAACCATAGCAAATTAAAAGCAGATGCTCTTTCTGTCTCGTCCCTCCCTTCTGGGCCTTGCCGTAGCATGCATAATTGTACTTTCCCCCCTTATAGTATTGCTTCCAAGATCATCGGACTTCCACACCCACACTTGTTGATATGAACAATAAGGCCATTACACGCTTAGCATTCTCAATAACAAGTGCATCGCCACTTCGACCTAATGCCATCAGGGCGAAGATACAGAACCTTGGCGTGGCACAAAGTTGGGTTTAGCAGGAGTTTTGTCCCCTCAGCCATTGCTGCACTTAACAATCTGCTAAACAATCGCCCCCGTCGCTAAGAGGGTTCTTCTGTGTATAGTGGGGTACTGATGATCTGTCTATGTAATATGTTTGTGTTGTTATATGGTTAGGTGTTGTTTCTTGTTTGAACAGACTGTGAAGACACATTTCCTTTCGGGGACAAAACAGATTATTATTATCATTGTCAACATAGCTTATGAAAATCCCAAGACCAGAAAATGCATTTGACCTATTAAGTATGGTCAGTCTTGCCAGACACATGTAGCTCATATCCCGGGCCGGAAGTTATAGATCCATTGTTGTTCAAATCCTATAGCTGTAATGTAATTATATCCACCAGGCTTGTGTTTTTGAAGTGATTTAGCTTAAGATTTTGACTCACTGAAAAAGTATATTAAAGTATAGTGTAGCTAGTGTATCAATATGACAGAGATGCCACTTTAAAAGGCCAAATTAAACTCATGGGACACTTTATTAGAACAAAAGAAATAACAAAAAAAATAAGAAAACACTAAGGCCTTGGTAGTCAACCACTGAAATTATGTTATTTCACGATGCCTCTCATTGGGATTGCATTGGCAGCTGCAGTACACCGTTTATCACAATAGGGGGGCGTGCATTTGTAGGAGCCTGTGTGTCTATAGGCTACATGTACACTGGCCCTTTAAGAGGGGAGTGCACATTTAAGGGGGCAGGTTCATGGCCTTTGGTTTGATAGAAGCCTAGCCAGAGTGTTTGGTGAGGAGCAGGTGGGCACTTGCAGAGCAGAGCAGAGCAGAGCAGCTTAGCTTTTGGTAAGGCTTTAAGTTAATATTGAGGCTCTGATAATTCATTACATGGGGATAGAGTTTAATTAGTTATACTTTATATCCCATTTACAGAGTTGGCTGTTTGCTGGTTGAAAGGGGGAGCTGAACATTGCCTGAGCCAACAAAGGGTAAGGAAGGGAATGGTTTTAAGAGGGTTTTTTATATGGGAAAAATGTTGGTCAACTATGGCCTAATTATTCTCTGTACTCCACAGAACCTCCAGGTCCTGGTTTAACTGTGGTTGTGTTTATCCAGCGAGAGCTGTACATATATTGACAGAATGTTTTGTAATTTGTATTTTATATAATGTATTGTAATGAATGTCTCTATTGAGGGTTAACCAGATGTATATATTATCTATCGTAGCAGAACACCAACCATTCACTGTGTTCCCCTTTGCCATATACATATACAGCATTGTTAGTTGTGACTGGGTTTTATAATGAGTTTTATAATAACTGTGTGCCATATAGTAGAGTAGAGGACAAGTGCACCCATTCCTCTTGGGCTTAGTCCAATTTTTTAAGGTATCAGGAAATAACCCCTCTTCCTTTCTGTATTTTAACATAGCTAGTTGGCAGGCTGCAGTGAACTACTGAACATGCATTAGTTTGTGTGCTCAGCTGTTTCCAGACCCCCATGGGATTAACACACAAACATAAACAGCACATGGATGGCAGCCATTCTTCAAAATGGCTGCCATTTCTTCAAAATGGCTGCCATCCATGTGCTGTTTATGTTTGTGTGTTAATCTTCAAATGGGGTTGATTGTGTTTTTCAGCCAAAGGCAAGGGTAGCATGAGACATCCTCTAAGTCCTTTTTAATAGATTTTTTAGCTTTCAGAAAAAAGGTAATTTAATCAATTTAAGAAAATATTTAAGACATTTTAAGTGTGCCTGCAGCTCGCTAAGTGTGTGCAACCTTTTGTAGTGGTTGGTGTTAGCATTAGCATTAGAATTTTTAACCCTAACATTTTTAGCATTAGCTTTAACATTAGCATTTTAGAATTGGCTTTAGCGCTTTTTAACATTATCATTATTTGTTTTGCATTAGCATTTTTAGAATTAGCTAGCATTAGCATTTCTAACATAGGCATTTTTAACATTAGCTTTTTTAGCATTAACTGTTTAGCATTAGCATTACCATGTGTTTTAATTAGCATTGATTAACATTAGCATTTGTTAGCATCCAGCCAAAGCTTATTAGCAAATAAACTCATAAAACATAATTTTGAAAACAGACAAGATGATTTATTACAGGATTATAGAATCATTTCAGCCTAAATTGTAAATGAGGATACAGATATGGAAAAGTTTGAGATCCCATGAAATTAATTTAGGAACATTTTGGGGGAGGGTAAAATAATGGATGTGTGGAGTGCTGTGCAACCTTAAACAACGTTAAAGGAGTATTTCACCCCCACAATGAAGCAATAGGAACAAATGTATTTAGCTTAACACAATGCTCTCTCTCCCTCTCTCTCCCTCTCTCTCCCTCTCCCTCTCTCTCCCTCTCTCTCTCTCTCTCTCTCTCTCTCGTCCTCAGATGAGCCCTCCATCGTCGCTTCCAGTCATCCCGGTTCTCCATACTCGTTGAACTCAAGCCTTGAAGGGGTGAGTAATGGATAGGAAAACGTAATGTTGGGTGTTAATTGAGGTTATGTTAGTATTGTATCATAGTTGTTCTGAAAGAATGAGGTTATGTTAGTATTGTATCATAGTCGTTCTGAAAGAATGAGCTGGTTAGCTGTGTGTTGCAAATTGCTATATTACTATGGGATCTTGAAGTTTGAAGATTTCACAGCAGCAGATTAATTGTTTCCCTTAGGCTACACCAGAGGTCCCCAAACTTTTTAGCTGTGACCCAAAAGAGAAATGAGACATTCGACCCAAACTAGTTTAAATATCAGATCTACAAGCTCATATGGCATTGCTTCAAGCTGTGTTGTGAGCTTATAGATCTAGTAATTCATAAAATGTCAATCATGAAAACGTAGGAAACTAATTAAGAACCCATAAAAAATAATTTGGTGTCCACAAATGGGTCCCGACCCTGTTTGGGAACCAGTGTTTAAGACCATGTATGCCTCAAATACATAGTCTTACTTATTGCATGCTATGCCATAGATATCTTACTGGTGTATGGTTGAAGCATAGGGGTTTGGGGATTGGTAGTGGCGGTATAGACATATGCTTTTAAACATTATCTGTTTATGGAATCATTGGGTGGTTAATTATGGGTGTGGGAATTCCCGTAGACCTTTTTCATATGGCGTCATAAGAACTGTGTTCCAATTATAAACAAATTATCTCAGCGGTTTGACTCATATGGATATGAAGAATCAACTGATGGCGTTAAAACGCTAATGTTACTGTCGCCAAATTACATAATGACTTTGCTGTTCTATAGTGGGTACTAACCAAGTAC
The DNA here is from genome assembly GCF_963921795.1 of Nannobrachium achirus. Classification (NCBI taxonomy): domain Eukaryota; kingdom Metazoa; phylum Chordata; class Actinopteri; order Myctophiformes; family Myctophidae; genus Nannobrachium; species Nannobrachium achirus. The sequence goes on from NW_027664967.1 coordinate 86,730, forward strand.
TGTAGAACATAGGGGTGTTTGTCCTAGGGTTAGGGTTAAAGGAGTCATCCAGACCAAAACACATATAGGGTTAAATCTGCCTTTTATCATACCCCTTCATACCTGCTCTAGTCGATTTTTTTCATAGCTGCCCCTGTTGCTAGATTTCGGCTGCCCCTGTTGCTAGATTTCGGCTGCCCCTGTTGCTAGATTTCGCAGGTTCTCTCATAACTAACACAGTGGATTGTCCTTAGGCTAGTGCGGTCATTTCTTTAGCTTCAAAGTTAGTATTTTTTTTATTGGATTGTGTTTACACAACGTCCTGAGATCAACCAAACCGCTGTTTTGACCTCACAGGCACCCTTACTTGTCAAACGGCTTCTGCTCTGCACCAGAGCAGGGAGAGTAGAGCCTAGAAAGGGAGGGAGGGAGGGGTCTGTGCTGTTTATGTTTGTGTGTTAATCTTACAAGTTGTCATTACAAACACATTCATGTCATTGTTGTCCCACACAAGCCATCACACTCTGCTAAACAGTTGTTAGGCTTTTGTGTTTGCCAAGTCCCAGAAAAGATGCCCTGTGATTGGCCAGTACAGTTACTTTGATTGGCACTTGCTCACCTCAACATTATTTATGAGATTGTAATGGCTTGTGTTGGATAACCAAGGCACGGATGCTGCTGGGGAAACTGGACAACAGGGGCAGTTCTACCTACCTAATAGACCCCATGGTCTTTTGGGGTCAATATAATTAAGAAAATGAGCCTAGACATGATTTATGGGGGAGTTTGTGAGCTTGTAGATCTACTATTTTCAAATTATATTTAAACATTTGAATACATGAAGTGGGACAATCTCTTTTTTTTGTACTTTTAATCAAGTACATTTTGAATTCCAGACTTTTACTTGTAACAGATTATTTCTATATTGCAGTATTGATACTTTTACTTAAGTAACATGTTTGCGTACTTTTTTCCACCACTGGCAATACAGTACCTCCCATAGGCAGCCTATGCATCTAAACAGTATTTTTGCTATCTGATTGTATTAAACGACGTCAAATTCACCAATATTGTGGCTGTATGGAAAGCTTGAATTATGCTCTTTTTATCTGCAAAGTGTTTGTTGTTATGAGTTACTTTCAGTCAGGAAACTCTGTCTAGGCGATTATTGTTTCTAAGGGTTGGGGTTTGGAAGCGCTTGTTGTAAATCACTCTGCGGTCCTGTGTACCACCTGTATGAATGTCACATAATGCAGCTGGACGCTGTGTTATTGAAGACGAGCACTTCCAAAGTCCAACACTTAGGAAAAATAATCACCTGCACGGAACAAACAAGACAGAAAGTAGCTCATATGTCTACAGTGGATTTGGAACATACACTTTGCAATAACATATCTTACATAAAAAACGATGGCAAATTTACACATTTCTTCTAAATGTAGTAATTCTACAATATAAAAAAATGTGAATCACTGGAGTGAAAGATGAATCTAATGTTGGTGTTATGTGTGTCTCTGTTGCAGGTGACCTGCAGAGTGGACTGGACTTCAGGGAGGAGTCATCAGAAGATAGCTGGTAATAGAGTGTCTGTGACTCAGGAAGGGGAAAACCAAGAACCTTCCCTGAGAGCTGAAACGCATAACGGTGCCAACGCACGCTCTCACCCTGAGTAACGAGGCGTATGGTGCCAGGGACGTATAGGGGGCCCTACAACCTACGTGGCCCTACTTACCAGCTATCTTCAACCGAGAGGCGCAAGGCTCGGAAAGGTACGTACCTGGATTACACGCGGCGACTAATACTGTAAACTATATTTTGTATATCTTTTTTTTTTATGTTTAGTCTAGCAACACCAACCATTGACCGTTTAGTCTGGTTGGAAGGTATGAATTTTTCTAACCTACCTTTTTAGAATCCTTAAGGTGTCAAGTTAATGAATTTTGATGTTCCCAGATTATTATTGTCCCATGTGTTTTTTATAACCATATGTTGTGTCCGTCTTGGATTTTCGGCTGTGAAAACTAAAAACTTTAAATCAACATAGCTCCTGATCTATACATCCGACAGAAACCATTCACCCCATTTTATGTACGTCTTTGCAAGAATGATTGATATGAAGATTTGCCATGTTTAGTGCATTAAAACCCAAATAAACACAAAAAGTTAAAATTTACCTAAACTGGATCACAACTTGCTCCCCCATGCACCCTATTGATAAACTTTTTCTAACATTTGCATTTTTACAATCTTTAAGACGTGTAGTAAACAAATGTTGATGTTTCCCACTTGAAATATTGACACATGTATGTTTATTCTGGCATAGTGTTTGCTATAGTGAATTTTTGCAAATGCAAAAAAACAGTAAAATCTACATAAGGTCTTAACTATACATTATTCTGAGACAAATGTCCAATTTGTCTGTTTCATGCTAAAATGCAGACAATTCAATAGGCAGAATTGGGCCAGGGGACATTTACCAATACAAATGGAGTTTATTTCATTTAATTGTTTTGTTAATATGAATGCTTTAGGTGCTTTATACACACATCCCTTCCCCAATTCAAAATATAGTGCCAGGTTTTAATTTGGCCTACAATCTTGGATATCTGCAAACAATATAAAATATACGTGACGTCTTAATTAAATGATATGCATAGACAAATTACCCTATCTTGTTTTATTTTGGCATGGGTTAGGGTTAGGGTCATGCCAAAATACCATTTCATGCCAATATTTGATTCTAGTCAAAGGTTGGAACCAATGGAACCACCTTGTCATGCTACCTTGTCTGGCAGGGGGGGGGGGATGCCTAATGATTCAAAGATAGATAACATTTTGGCAAGGGATAAAAGGCCATCACCAATTTCCAAATGGACCATTGAGCTTTCACCTCGATTTATGTGAATGGAAATGTGTGAAAGCCTCCCCTGTACAGACATACCACATTTAGGACAATCTCATGCAATGTTGGGTAAGAACCATGTTGTTTTTTTGTATCCAGTACAAATATGTAAAAATGTTACATTACATTAACTACCTTTCTGTCTGTATAGGGCTGAATGGGTAGGGAAGCCCGCCTGGGGAACCAGAGCCCCTGGTTGTCCCAGGTTTGATTCCAGGCAAGGGTAGCAATGCTGATGTGTGTGGAGGAAAATAGGTATCTATCTATATAGACCACTACACTCTCTCAACTCGACACCATTAAAAGCACATTTCTAAAGCACATTTAACATCACCAGTTCACCCATGTGCTGTACAGTAAAAAAGAAAAAAGAAAAATATAAATAAAACATAACGATGCAATATAAATGGCATAGAATATCAACATAAGCAAAACATTAGCATCAGTAAAGGAAGATCATGGACTGCCAGGCTCAGCTAAAGACCAGGCAGGTCTTTAATAAAGACTGAAAATGAAATATCAGTCGACTGGGCAGCTCTGATGTGTAGGGGCAAGCTGTTGCAGTGCCCCAAGCTGTCCTGCATAGACCACATTAGTGCATCTTTTGAGCCTGGGGCTCCCCAGGCTCTGTAACGGCATCAGAGCTGCCCAGTCGACTGACATTTCATTTTCAGTCTTTATTAAAGACCTGCCTGGTCTTTAGCTGAGACTGGCAGTCCATGATCTTCCTTTACTGATGCTAATGTTTAGCTTTTGTTTATTTTGGTATATTATACATTTGGTATTTTATGCTAATGTCTATTTATATTGCATTGTTATATTGTTTTTAACTGTACAGCACATGGGTGACCTGGTCATGTTAAATGTGCTTTAGAATGTGCTTTTAATTGTGTTGATTTGAGATGCAGTGCAGTGGTCTATATAGATGGATAGATATCTATTTTCCTCCACACACATCAGCATTGCTACCCTTTCCTGGAATCAAACCTGGGACAACCAGGGGCTCTGGTTCCCCAGGCGGGCTTCCCTACCCATTCAGCCCTATACAGACAGAAAGGTAGTTGATGTACGTAACATTTGTACATATTTGTACTGGATACAAGAAAAGACATGGTTCTTACCCAACACTACATGAGATTGTCCTAAATTTGGCATGTCTGTACAGGGGAGGCTTTCACACATTTCCATTCACATAAATCGAGGTGAAAGCTCAATGGTCCATTTGGAAATTGGTGATGGCCTTTTATCCCTTGCCAAAATGTTATCTATCTTTGAATCATTAGGCATTTACCCCCCCCCCCCCCCTGCCAGACAAGGTAGCATGACGAGGTTGGTTCCATTGGAAACCTGAGTTTGTCTAGAATCAAATCTTGGCATGAAATGGTATTTTGGCATGACATGTCAAAATAAAACAAGATAGGGTAATTTTTCTATGCATATCATTTAATGAAGATGTCACGTATATTTGATATTGTTTGCAGATATCCAAGACTGTATCCACCTCTTTCCGCGGGAGTTTACTGGAGATTATTTGGGCCACACTTCTGGTTTAACAGCAGACATACAAGCTCACGTCGCGTCGCAGATGCAACCCATTGTGAGCTTGTAAATCACACTCGGCTGCGGCGCCGGAAGCTCGGTACAACGTCTGCGCAATGCACTATGGGGCGTTGGAAAGCAGTGGATAGTTCAGGAGCTATGCTGATTTAAAGTTTTTAGTTTTCACAGCCGAAAATCCAGGATGGACACAACATATGGTTAAAAAAAACATATGGGACAATATTTGGATCTGGGAACATCAAAATTAATTAACTAGACACTCTAAGGATTCTAAAAATGTAGGTTAGAAAAATATATCTTTTGGGTGCATGGGAGACATACCTTCCTACCAGACTAATTGCCCATACATTGATTGACTGATTGAATACTTTACTAGAAGTTTGCATAGAAAAGGTAGTTTACAGTTCGCTGGTACAAGGTCAACTAAAAGGAGATCCTAGGAAAGCACTTGGTTTATTTACACTGGAAACCATTGAAGTATCTCATTTAACATTGAATGACAGATGGATAGAACACAGTACTATGCAGTACATATATTTATATATTCGATTTGTTCGCAAACGTCACATCTCTACCTGTCAGTAATGATTGTTTTATTTGTGTCTTCACAGAACAACTACACTACGTGGATTGGTCTGCAAGCATCATGGCCCGGGGCTTTGGTGGTCTCCGCCTAGAGTAGTTTTCTGTTTTCAGGTTGGATTGTCGACCAAGTTGGTAGTGTAGTAGTGTTAGTTTCTGTTTTCAGGTTTATATAGGACCAAGTCGGTAGTGTAGTTTCTGTTTTCAGGTGGACTCTACGACTGTTGGCAGTGTAGTCTTTTATTTTCAGTAGGGATGTCCGATATTGACTTTTTTACCGATAACGATAATATCCAACTCTTAATTCCGAAATTAACCGATACCGATATATGCTAATATAATATCTAGCAGTTATTCTCAACCATTTGAGTTTCAAGGACTCCCAGTTTGAAATGCATTGGGCTACTGACCCACATTTATATATTGCTGGGACCCCAATTTATATTATAAAATCATATTAAGATTGTACAAATGGAATGGGTCCATTTGGTTCCATTTGTACACTAAAAGTTACAGACCCCTAAGGGTCCATTTGGTTGCTAACTAACATTAGCTGGGGACCCCCTGAGAGTCCCCAAACCCCACTTTAGGGTTTTGTCACACCCCTACCATACAGTAAGAACTCCTGTAAAAAAAAAAAAAAACTAACCGATATTTTCAGATTAATTTTTATGCTAATATCTGCCGATAATATCGGCCCACCGAAAATATCGGACATCCCTAATTTTCAGGTTTATCTAGGCCTAGGACTATGTTGGTAGTGTAGTAGCGTTGTCTTCCGTTTTCGGGTTTATCTAGGGCTTAGTAGTGTAGTAGCGTCGTCTTTTGTTTTCAGGTTGACTACGACAGTTGGCAGTGCAGTTTTTGTTTTCAGGTGGACTCTACGACTGTTGGCAGTGTAGTTTTGGTTTTAAGGTTGAATCTAGGACTAAGTTGGTAGTTTAGCAGCGCAGTCTTCTGTTTTCAGGTGAACTCTATGACTAGTTGCTAGTGTAGTGCTGGTAGTCTCTCCACCGGCGGTCTGCCAAAGTCCTCGGGCCCAACTGGGAGTTTCTGGCAAGGTAAAAAGGGAGGTAGGGAAATCATGTGACAACAGGGGATGCGCCGTGTCCAGCCATGGACTCACCATGGGTGCCAGTATCGCGAGACTATCCGTTTCCTGTCTGGGAACCAAATATCGCGATACTTTGGAGACAAACTATTATTATTTAGTTATTATTATTATTTCATTATGCACTGTGCACATCAAAATGCAAGTGATTGTAAAAATACTTTTTATATATTTTCTATATTCCTGAACAGATTATATGACAAAGATCTCAGTCGTTCATAAATAGTGTTTCTTCCACGTTTGTTCATGAGCTGATCTAGCCGGCTCCATCATTCTGGCACCCATGGGAGCGTCATGGCAGCTCCCGGCGGTCACGTGGTTTCCATTCCTTATGTTTTAACTTCCTTGGTTTCTGTTAGGAAACAGCCTTTAGAGCTGTCACAATCACCATGTTCAACTTGAAGATTAATTGTCGCTCAGATAATTTGATTGTGTCATACTAACAGTGCTTGGGATGCTGACTGCAGGGCGTGATTGGCTAACCTTAACCCTAACCCTAACCATGTGTGTGTGGTAGAGAGAATGTGCATCCACCAGTGTAGGGCCTGTGTAGTTCCGAAAATGTCCAGGTCCATAAGACCTGGACATTTTTGGTACCTACCAAAAGGTGACATTTTGGTTATTTAGCTGTGCAGCGTAAGATGGTGTGCAGGTCATATGTACACTGCATGTTTTTAAAGATGTACAGTAGATATGAATATGATTCAATTTGTTTGCTGTGTTTACTCTAATTATCTTATTTACTTAAGTACTTTCTATGTTTTTTGGCATATTTATAGGATTTGATTTGACTTATTCGTTTGCTGTGTCTATTTAGTTTGGAGGCCATAGAAGGCCCTTATAGGACCAGTTCACCTCTGGGACAACCAGATCTTATTTTATTGTGATGCATTTTGCATCACACATCACTGATGCAAAATGCATCACTAGTACATGCTGAAATACTAAAATATCTCCAAACACAAAAAATAACTCTGGATTGTTTTGGTTGTGTCCCAAACAACAATAAAATAAGATCTGGTTGTCCCAGAGGTGAACTGGGCCTTTAAGCCTCACCCCACAAGGGTTAATATTTGCCTAGAACCTGTGGTACATGTACTTGAGCCCCATCTGGTGGTTGGATTGATTGATTGATGAATTTAATAGAGGTTTGCATAGGAAAAGGTACAGTTTGTTGGTACAAGGTCAAGGGAATCACTGCACTAGACAGTTTTGGAAGGGCCCATTTTGTTTTATTCCTTCACTTGTTCAACAACTTGGTATTAAAGAGCATAAAATATTGTGTATATGTCTTCCTTATTAGGAGTATAAGGATTTGTTGAGTGTCAAATTACATGACAACGCATTTCAGGTGTGTTTAGGGAGTAAAGCAAAAGTAATGTGACTAGTAGTGTAACTAGTTTCTTTCTACAGGGAGTAATTAAGTAATCTAAGGAATTATTTATTTTTCAAAAGTAACGTGTGTTGTGTAGTGTATTACTTTTTTTTTAGTAACTTACCCCAACTCTGATAACTACTGTTGGGATATGCATTTAGGAAGGCCCGTTTTGAAGACGAGAGGCTTTGCAGCACGGTAGTTCTGTGTTCCCATGATTTAATTGGTTCAGTGCATGTCAGGGACTGGTGCTTTTAAGTTTCCTGGTTTTGGTCGGCTCTCTGTGGTCAGTCGTTTGTACTTCCTGTCGACATGGTTCATTGTGCAGAGAAGAACATGTGTTCTTTGTCCAGAAATGTTTAGCCTCATTAAGCTTTCTGTGCAAAATGTGAATGTGCTTCCATTGCTTCTCCCTTGTGGCTCTTCACCTGAACTGGCACAGTGGAAAAGAGGAGGTTTTATCACCTGCCTCAATATGACCACAAGTATGTGTTGAGATGACGGCATTGTTTCCAAGTGATTTCTGTTGTCTGTTCTGTTTGTTGAATATTGGAGTTACCGGGATTCTGTTTGCATACATCACATGTTCAATGTATTTTGCAGTCTAAGCTTAAGTGCAGAACCCCCTTTCCTTTAAAGAGGTGGTGTCATAGTTTTTTTAATTGTTCTGGTTTTTTCTAGTAGGTTGATAGTATTTCATTAGACACCCTGGTGGGTTAGGGTTAGGGTTAGGGTCACCCTGGTGAGCAATTATGTATTCTCTTGCATTTTGGATTTCTTTCTTGAGGCTGCCACCTTGTGGGTCATAAGTCCAGGTCCATAAAACCTGGACATTTGATAGGTGACATTTTTGGTACCTACCAAAAGGTGACATTTTGGTTATTTAGCTGTGCAGCGTAAGATGGTGTGCAGGTCATATGTACACTGCATGTTTTTAAAGATGTTAAGTAGATATGAATATGATTTATGATGATTATCTTATTTTCTTAAAGGGGGCCTGACACCGGCCGAAATTTAACATTATGATACAGTAAGTCACGTGGTGTTTCTTCAAACGGTCTGAAAAGGAGGCGGGCCGTATCAGTTAGTAGTGAATGTATACTTTGTCCGTCGTGCGGTGCCGCGCAATGTATACTTCGTCCGTTGTGCGGTGCCTCGCAATGTATACTTCGTCCGTCCTGCCGTGCCGCGCACAACGTGATGTTGTTGTTAGCGTGTAGCAGCGCCGCACCGCAAGGCTATTTTGGAGAGCTATTGTGTGTGTGTGTGTACACACACAGGCTACACACACAGAGTGTATGAGCCACGGACCTCAGTCCTCCGAGACAGCAGGACATATGTCTGCTAAAAGGGCTCAAAGCTGCCGAGGAGAAGGAGATCGCTGGACGCTCGTTCTAAGCTGTCCCGGCCAGGTCCTCCAGTCAGGTTTAGCGGAAGACACAGCAGGGTATGGCCGACAAAACCGTCCCTTAGACGGGGAGAACTGAGAAGCGTGTTGACCCTCGTAACGAATCTCTGACACCTTTTTTGAAGAAGACATGTACTTTTTTACCATTCTATAGCGAATGGTGTGTAATTTTTACCCCTAGAACTGATAGTTTTAAAGTTGGTTTAGAAAGTCGGAAACATGCCTCGGACAGCTTTTTTTGGGGCAGTTTCAAAAGATAATGATATGGATACTCGACTCCGCGAGTCTCCGCCCCTCCCCCCATATTGGCCCAATCAAATTAATGTATTGCCGTTACTGTACAGAAAGTACTACTTTCAGTACAGTAACTACAATAAATTAATTTGATTGGGTAATTTAACATGGGGGTACATGACATCATTAAAAAAATTGGCTAATTTGATAGCCATAATTAGCTGTTTTGGCCATGTCATGCCCACTTTAAGTACTTTCTATGTTTTTTGGTCTTGCATATTTATAGGATTTGATTTGACTTATTCGTTTGTTGTGTCTATTTAGTTTGGAGGCCCTAGTAGGCCCTTAAAGGACCAGTTCACCTCTGGGACAACCAGATGTTATTTTATTGTTTGGGACACGATCAACACAATCCTGAGTTATTTTTTTTGTGTTCAATCTGTGTTTTGAGATATTTTAGTATTTCAGCATATATTAGTGATGCATTTTGAATAATATGATGCAAAACACATCACTGATGATTTAAAATGCATCACTAGTACATGCTGAAATACTAAAATATCTCAAAACAAAGATTGAACACAAAAGAATAACTTAGGATTGTGTTGATTGTGTCCCAAACAACAATAACATAACATCTGGTTGTCCCAGAGGTGAACTGGGCCTTTAAGTTTCACCCATAAGCGTTAATATTTGCCTTGCCCCACAAGCTTTAATATTTGCCTAGAACCTTTGGTACATGTACTTGAGCCCCATCTGGTGGTTGGATTGATTGATGAATTTAATAGAAGTTTGCATAGGAAAAGGTACAGTTTCATGACAGTACAGTTTGTTGGTACAAGGTCAAGGGAATCACTGCACTAGAAAGATTTGGAAGGGCCAATTTTGTTGTGCATCCACCAGTTTGTAGGGCCTGTGTAGTTCCGAAAATGTCCAGGTCCATAAGACCTAGACGTTTGAAAGGTGACATTTTTGGTACCTACCAAAAGGTGACATTTTGGTTATTTAGCTGTGCAGCGTAAGATGGTGTGCAGGTCATATGTACACTGCATGTTTTTAAAGATGTACAGTAGATATGAATATGATTTAATTTGTTTGCTGTGTTTACTCTAATTATCTTATTTACTTAAGTCATTTCTGTTTTTTGGTCTTGCATATTTATAGGATTTGATTTGACTTATTCGTTTGCTGTGTCTAATTAGTTTGGAGGCCCTTAAAGGACCAGTTCACCTCTGGGACAACCAGATCTTATTTTATTATTGTTTGGGACATGGTCAACACAACCCTGAGTTATTTTTTGTGTTCAATCTTTGTTTTGACTTATTTTAGTATTTCAGCATGTACTAGTGATGCATTTTGCATCATATGATGCAAAACACATCACTGATGATGCTAAATGCATCACTAGGTACATGCTGAAATACTAAAATATCTCCAAACACAGATTAACCACCAAAAATAACCCAGTATTGTGTTGATTGTGTCCCAAACAACAATAAAATAATATCTGATTGTCCCAGAGGTGAACTGGGCCTTTAAGCCTCACCCCACAAGGGGTAATATTTGCCTAGAACCTGTGGTACATGTACTTGAGCCCCATGTGGTGGTTGGATTGATGAATTTAATAGTAGTTTGCATAGGAAAAGGTATTTTAGGGAGTAACGCAAAAGTAATGTGACTAGTTGTGTAACTGGTTTCTTTCTACAGGGAGTAATCATGTAATCTAAGGCATTATTTATTTTTCAAAAGTAATTTGTGTTGTGTAGTGTGTTACTTATTTTTTTAGTAACTTACCCCAACTCTCATAACCACTGTTGGGATATGCATGTAGTAAGGTCAGTTTTGAAGTCGAGAGGCATTGCAGTACGGTAGTTCTGTGTTCCCATGATTTAAGTGGTTCAGTGCATGTCAGGGACTGGTGCTTTTAAAAGGATCCCTGGCTAATACGACAAATATGCCTTAATACATTATAATTGTCATCTATAACGACAATGTGAAAAATTAAAAACACCTTAAATATTCTAATTATCTTAGAAATAGCTAATCTTTCATTCAATAGGGGAAATACCTGTCGCAAGTTGTGATCTATCCCTATGGAATGTATGGCATGCATGTGCAAAAAACATATTTGAAATATTGATTTGATGCTCATATTAACCATAGGAAGTATTATGTTTGTTTTTTTATTTGCACATGCATGCCATAAATTCCATAGGGATAGATCACACATGACATTTATGACATCATCAACTTGCGACGGGCATTTCCCGTGTTGAGTGAAAGATTAGCTATTTCTAGCAGAAATAACATATTTAAGGTGTTTTTAATTTTACATTGTAGTTATAGAGGACAATTATAATGTATTAAGGCGTATGTGTCGTATTAGCCAGGGATCCCTTTAAGTTTCCTGGTTTTGGTCGGCTCTCTGTGTTCAGTCGTTTGTACTTCCTTTCGACATGGTTCATTGTGCGGAGAAGAACATGTGTTCTTTGTCCAGAAATGTTTAGCCTCATTAAGCTTTCTGTGCAAAATGTGAATGTGCTTCCATTGCTTCTCCCTTGTGGCTCTTCACCTGATCTGGCACGGTGGAAAAGAGGAGGTTTTATCACCTGCCTCAATATGACCACAAGTATGTGGTGAGATGACAGCATTGTTTCCAAGTGATTTCTGTTGTCTGTTCTGTTTGCATACATCACATGTTAAATGTATTTTGCAGTCTAAGCTTAAGTGCAGACCCCCCTTTCCTTTAAAGAGGTGGTGCCATAGTTTTGTAATCTTTCTGGTTTTCATGTGTCTAGTAGGTTGACAGTATTTCATTAGACACCCTGGTGTGGTTGTTATGAACAATTATGTATTCTCTTGCATTTTGGATTTCTTTCTTGAGGCTGCCACCTTGTGGGTCATAAGTCCAGGTCCATAAGACATGGACATTTGAAAGGTGACATTTTTGGTACCTACCAAAAGGTGATTGGTATTTAGCTGTGCAGCGTAAGATGGTGTGCAGTTCATATGTACACTGCATGTTTTTAAAGATGTACAGTAGATATGAATATGATTTAATTTGTTTGCTGTGTTTACTCTAATTATCTTATTTACTTAAGTACTTTCTATGTTTTTTGGTCTTGCATATTTATAGGATTTGATTTGACTAATTTGTTTAAATGTGTCTATTTAGTTTGGAGGCCCTAGTAGGCCCTTAAAGGACCAGTTCACCTCTGGGACAACCAGATGTTATTTTATTGTTGTTTGGGAAACTATTAACACAATCCTGAGTTATTTTTTGTGTTCAATCTGTGTTTTGACTTATTTTAGTATTTCAGCATGTACTAATGATGCATTTTGCATTATATGATGCAAAAAAAAAAACATCACTGATGTTCACTAGTACATGCTGAAATACTAAATGTTCACTAGTACATGCTGAAATACTAAAATATCTCCAAACGCAGATTAAACACAAAAATAACTCAGGATTGTGTTGATCGTGTCCCAAACAACAATAAAATAACATCTAGTTGTCCCAGAGAAGAACCGGGCCTTTAAGCCTCACCCCACAAGGGTTAATATTTGCCTAGAACCTGTGGTACATTTACTTGAGCCCCATCTGGTGGTTGGATTGCTTGATTGATTGATTGATACATTTAATAGAAGTTTGCATATGAAAAGGTATTGTAGGGAGTAACGCAAAAGCAATGTGACTAGTAGTGTAACTAGTTTCTTTCTACAGGGAGTAATCAAGTAATCCAAGGCATTATTTATTTTTCAAAAGTAATGTGTGTTGTGTAGTTTATTACTTTTTTTGAGTAACTTAACCCAACTCTGATAACCACTGTTGGGATATGCATGTAGGAAGGCCAGTTTTGAAGTCAAGAGGCATTGCAGTACGGTAGTTCTGTGTTCCCATGATTTAAGTGGTTCAGTGCATGTCGGACTGGTGCTTTTCTAAGCATCCCTGGCTAATACGACAAATATGCCTTAATACATTATAATTGTCATCTATAACTACAATGTGAAAAATTAAAAACATCTTAAATATTTTATTTATCCTAGAAATAGCTAATCTTTCACTCAATAGGAGAAATACCTGTCGCAAGTTGATGTCATGTGTGATCTATCCCTATGGAATGTATGGCATGCATGTGCAAAAAACATATTTGAAATATTGATTTGATGCTCATATTAACCATGGGAAGTATTATGTTTGTTTTTATTTGCACATGCATGCCATAAATTCCATAGGGATAGATCACACATGACATTTATGAAATCATCAACTTGCGACGGGCATTTCCCCTGTTGAGTGAAAGATTAGCTATTTCTAGCAGAAATAACATATTTAAGGTGTTTTTAATTTTACATTGTAGTTATAGAGGACAATTATAATGTATTAAGGCGTATGTGTCGTATTAGCCAGGGATCCCTTTAAGTTTCCTGGTTTTGGTCGGCTCTCTGTGTTCAGTCGTTTGTACTTCCTTTCGACATGGTTCATTGTGCGGAGAAGAACATGTGTTCTTTGTCCAGAAATGTTTAGCCTCATTAAGCTTTCTGTGCAAAATGTGAATGTGCTTCCATTGCTTCTCCCTTGTGGCTCTTCACCTGATCTGACACGGTGGAAAAGAGGAGGTTTTATCACCTGCCTCAATATGACCACAAGTATGTGGTGAGATGACAGCATTGTTTCCAAGTGATTTCTGTTGTCTGTCCTGTTTGTTCAATATTGGAGTATACCGGGATGATTCTGTTTGCATACATCACATGTTAAATGTATTTTGCAGTCTAAGCTTAAGTGCAGACCCCCCTTTCCTTTAAAGAGGTGGTGCCATAGTTTTGTAATCTTTCTGGTTTTCATGTGTCTAGTAGGTTGACAGTATTTCATTAGACACCCTGGTGTGGTTATGAACAATTATGTATTCTCTTGCATTTTGGATTTTTTTCTTGAGGCTGCCACCTTGTGGGTCATAAGTCCAGGTCCATAAGACCTGGACATTTGATAGGTGACATTTTTGGTACCTACCAAAAGGTGACATTTTGGTTATTTAGCTGTGCAGCGTAAGATGGTGTGCAGGTCATATGAACACTGCATGTTTTTAAAGATGTACAGTAGATATGAATATGATTTAATTTGTTTGCTGTGTTTACTCTATCTTATTTACTTAAGTACTTTCTATGTTTTTTGGTCTTGCATATTTATAGGATTTGACTTATTCGTTTGCTTTGTGTATTTAGTTTGGAGGCCCCAGTAGGCCCTTAAAGGACCAGTTCACCTCTGGGACAACCAGATCTTATTTTATTGTTTGGGACACAGATCAACACAATCCTAAGTTATTTTTTGTGTTCAATCTGTGTTTGGAGATATGTTAGTATTTCAACATGTACTAGTGATGCATTTTGCATGCAAAATGCATCACTAGTACATGCTGAAATACTAAAATATCTCCAAACAGAGATTGAACACAAAAAATAACTCGGGATTGTGTTGATCGTGTCCCAAACAACAATAAAATAACATCTGGTTGTCCCAGAAGTGAACTGGGCCTTTAAGCCTCACCCCACAAGGGTTAATATTTGCCTAGAACCTGTGGTACATGTACTTGAGCCCCATCTGGTGGTTGGATTGATGAATTTAATATAGGTTTGCATAGGAAAAGGTACAGTTTGTTGGTACAAGGTCAAGGGAATCACTGCACTAGACAGTTTTGGAAGGGCCCATTTTGTTTTATTCCTTCACTTGATCAACAACTTGGTATTAAAGAGCATAAAATATTGTGTATATGACTTCCTTATTAGGATTATAAGGATTTGTTGAGTGTCAAATTACATGACAACGCATTTCAGGTGTTTTTAGGGAGTAAAGCAAAAGTAATGTGACTAGTAGAGTAACTAGTTTCTTTCTACAGGGAGTAATTAAGTAATCTAAGGAATTTATTTTTCAAAAGTAACGTGTGTAGTGTATTCCTTTTTTTTTGTTGAGTAACTTACCCCAACTCTGATAACCACTGTTGGGATATGCATTTAGGAAGGCCCGTTTTGAAGACGAGAGGCATTGCAGCACTGTAGTTCTGTGTTCCCATGATTTAAGTGGTTCAGTGCATGTCAGGGACTGGTGCTTTTAAGTTTCCTGGTTTTGGTCGGCTCTCTGTGGTCAGTCGTTTGTACTTCCTGTCGACATGGTTCATTGTGCGGAGAAGAACATGTGTTCTTTGTCCAGAAATGTTTAGCCTCATTAAGCTTTCTGTGCAAAATGTGAATGTGCTTCCATTGCTTCTCCCTTGTGGCTCTTCACCTGATCTGGCACGGTGGAAAAGAGGAGGTTTTATCACCTGCCTCAATATGACCTCAAGTATGTGTTGAGATGACGGCATTGTTTCCAAGTGATTTCTGTTGTCTGTCCTGTTTGTTCAATATTGGAGTATACCGGGATGATTCTGTTTGCATACATCACATGTTAAATGTATTTTGCAGTCTAAGCTTAAGTGCAGACCCCCCTTTCCTTTAAAGAGGTGGTGCCATAGTTTTGTAATCTTTCTGGTTTTCATGTGTCTAGTAGGTTGACAGTATTTCATTAGACACCCTGGTGTGGTTATGAACAATTATGTATTCTCTTGCATTTTGGATTTTTTTCTTGAGGCTGCCACCTTGTGGGTCATAAGTCCAGGTCCATAAGACCTGGACATTTGATAGGTGACATTTTTGGTACCTACCAAAAGGTGACATTTTGGTTATTTAGCTGTGCAGCGTAAGATGGTGTGCAGGTCATATGAACACTGCATGTTTTTAAAGATGTACAGTAGATATGAATATGATTTAATTTGTTTGCTGTGTTTACTCTATCTTATTTACTTAAGTACTTTCTATGTTTTTTGGTCTTGCATATTTATAGGATTTGACTTATTCGTTTGCTTTGTGTATTTAGTTTGGAGGCCCCAGTAGGCCCTTAAAGGACCAGTTCACCTCTGGGACAACCAGATCTTATTTTATTGTTTGGGACACAGATCAACACAATCCTAAGTTATTTTTTGTGTTCAATCTGTGTTTGGAGATATGTTAGTATTTCAACATGTACTAGTGATGCATTTTGCATGCAAAATGCATCACTAGTACATGCTGAAATACTAAAATATCTCCAAACAGAGATTGAACACAAAAAATAACTCGGGATTGTGTTGATCGTGTCCCAAACAACAATAAAATAACATCTGGTTGTCCCAGAAGTGAACTGGGCCTTTAAGCCTCACCCCACAAGGGTTAATATTTGCCTAGAACCTGTGGTACATGTACTTGAGCCCCATCTGGTGGTTGGATTGATGAATTTAATATAGGTTTGCATAGGAAAAGGTACAGTTTGTTGGTACAAGGTCAAGGGAATCACTGCACTAGACAGTTTTGGAAGGGCCCATTTTGTTTTATTCCTTCACTTGATCAACAACTTGGTATTAAAGAGCATAAAATATTGTGTATATGACTTCCTTATTAGGATTATAAGGATTTGTTGAGTGTCAAATTACATGACAACGCATTTCAGGTGTTTTTAGGGAGTAAAGCAAAAGTAATGTGACTAGTAGAGTAACTAGTTTCTTTCTACAGGGAGTAATTAAGTAATCTAAGGAATTTATTTTTCAAAAGTAACGTGTGTAGTGTATTCCTTTTTTTTTGTTGAGTAACTTACCCCAACTCTGATAACCACTGTTGGGATATGCATTTAGGAAGGCCCGTTTTGAAGACGAGAGGCATTGCAGCACTGTAGTTCTGTGTTCCCATGATTTAAGTGGTTCAGTGCATGTCAGGGACTGGTGCTTTTAAGTTTCCTGGTTTTGGTCGGCTCTCTGTGGTCAGTCGTTTGTACTTCCTGTCGACATGGTTCATTGTGCGGAGAAGAACATGTGTTCTTTGTCCAGAAATGTTTAGCCTCATTAAGCTTTCTGTGCAAAATGTGAATGTGCTTCCATTGCTTCTCCCTTGTGGCTCTTCACCTGATCTGGCACGGTGGAAAAGAGGAGGTTTTATCACCTGCCTCAATATGACCTCAAGTATGTGTTGAGATGACGGCATTGTTTCCAAGTGATTTCTGTTGTCTGTTCTGTTTGTTGAATATTGGAGTTACCGGGATGATTCTGTTTGCATACATCACATGTTCAATGTAGTTTGCAGTCTAAGCTTAAGTGCATAACCCCCTTTCCTTTAAAGAGGTGGTGCCATAGTTTTGTAATTTTTCTGTTTTTCATGTGTCTAGTAGGTTGACAGTATTTCATTAGACACCCTGGTGTGGTTGTTATGAGCAATTATGTATTCTCTTGCATTTTGTATTGCATAGGAAAAGGTACAGTTTCATGACAGTACAGTTTGTTGGTACAAGGTCAAGGGAATCACTGCACTAGACAGATTTGGAAGGGCCCATTTTGTTGTGCATCCACCAGTTTGTAGGGCCTGTGTAGTTCCGAAAATGTCCTGGTCCATAAGACATGGACATTTGAAAGGTGACATTTTTGGTACCTACCAAAAGGTGACATTTTGGTTATTTAGCTGTGCAGCGTAAGATGGTGTGCAGGTCTTATGTACTCTGCATGTTTTTAAAGATGTACAGTAGATATGAATATGATTTAATTTGTTTGCCGTGTTTACTCTAATTATCTTATTTACTTAAGTACTTAGTTTTTTGGTCTTGCATATTTATAGGATTTGATTTGACTCATTCGTTTGCTGTGTCTATTTAGTTTGGAGGCCCTTAAAGGACCAGTTCACCTCTGGGACAACCGGATCTTATTTTATTATTGTTTGGGACACGATCAACACAATCCTGAGTACTTTTTTTGTGTTCAATCTTTGTTTTGACTTATTTTAGTATTTCAGCATGTACTAGTGATGCATTTTGCATCATATGATGCAAAACACAACACTGATGATGCAAAATGCATCACTAGTACATGCTGAAATACTAAAATATCTCAAAACAAAGATTGAACACAAAAAAATAACTTAGGATTGTGTTGATTGTGTCCCAAACAACAATAACATAACATCTGGTTGTCCCAGAGGTGAACTGGGCCTTTAAGTTTCACCCATAAGCGTTAATATTTGCCTTGCCCCACAAGCTTTAATATTTGCCTAGAACCTTTGGTACATGTACTTGAGCCCCATCTGGTGGTTGGATTGATTGATGAATTTAATAGAAGTTTGCATAGGAAAAGGTACAGTTTCATGACAGTACAGTTTGTTGGTACAAGGTCAAGGGAATCACTGCACTAGAAAGATTTGGAAGGGCCAATTTTGTTGTGCATCCACCAGTTTGTAGGGCCTGTGTAGTTCCGAAAATGTCCAGGTCCATAAGACCTAGACGTTTGAAAGGTGACATTTTTGTACCAAAAGGTGACATTTTGGTTATTTAGCTGTGCAGCGTAAGATGGTGTGCAGGTCATATGTACACTGCATGTTTTTAAAGATGTACAGTAGATATGAATATGATTTAATTTGTTTGCTGTGTTTACTCTAATTATCTTATTTACTTAAGTCATTTCTATGTTTTTTGGTCTTGCATATTTATAGGATTTGATTTGACTTATTCGTCTGCTGTGTCTAATTAGTTTGGAGGCCCTTAAAGGACCAGTTCACCTCTGGGACAACCAGATCTTATTTTATTATTGTTTGGGACATGGTCAACACAACCCTGAGTTATTTTTTGTGTTCAATCTTTGTTTTGACTTATTTTAGTATTTCAGCATGTACTAGTGATGCATTTTCCATCATATGATGCAAAACACATCACTGATGATGCTAAATGCATCACTAGTACATGCTGAAATACTAAAATATCTCCAAACGCAGATTAACCACCAAAAATAACCCAGGATTGTGTTGATTGTGTCCCAAACAACAATAAAATAAAATCTGATTGTCCCAGAGGTGAACTGGGCCTTTAAGCCTCACCCCACAAGGGGTAATATTTGCCTAGAACCTGTGGTACATGTATGTGGTGGTTGGATTGATGAATGTAATAGAAGTTTGCATAGGAAAAGGTATTTTAGGGAGTAACGCAAAAGTAATGTGACTAGTAGTGTAACTGGTTTCTTTCTACAGGGAGTAATCATGTAATCTAAGGCATTATTTATTTTTCAAAAGTAATGTGTGTTGTGTAGTGTATTACTTTTTTTGAGTAACTTAACCCAACTCTGATAACCACTGTTGGGATATGCATGTAGGAAGGCCAGTTTTGATGTCAAGAGGCATTGCAGTACGGTAGTTCTGTGTTCCCATGATTTAAGTGGTTCAGTGCATGTCAGGGACTGGTGCTTTTCTAAGCATCCCTGGCTAATACGACAAATATGCCTTAATACATTATAATTGTCATCTATAACTACAATGTGAAAAATTAAAAACACCTTAAATATTTAATTTATCCTAGAAATAGCTAATCTTTCACTCAATAGGAGAAATACCTGTCGCAAGTTGATGTCATGTGTGATCTATACCTATGGAATGTATGGCATGCATGTACAAAAAACATATTTGAAATATTGATTTGATGCTCATATTAACCATAGGAAGTATTAAGTTTGTTTTTATTTGCACATGCATGCCATACATTCCATAGGGATAGATCACACATGACATTTATGACATCATCAACTTGCGACGGGCATTTCCCCTGTTGAGTGAACGATTAGCTATTTCTAGCAGAAATAACATATTTAAGGTGTTTTTAATTTTACATTGTAGTTATAGAGGACAATTATAATGTATTAAGGCGTATGTGTCGTATTAGCCAATGATCCCTTTAAGTTTCCTGGTTTTGGTCGGCTCTCTGTGTTCAGTCGTTTGTACTTCCTTTCGACATGGTTCATTGTGCGGAGAAGAACATGTGTTCTTTGTCCAGAAATGTTTAGCCTCATTAAGCTTTCTGTGCAAAATGTGAATGTGCTTCCATTGCTTCTCCCTTGTGGCTCTTCACCTGAACTGGCACGGTGGAAAAGAGGAGGTTTTATCACCTGCCTCAATATGACCACAAGTATGTGGTGAGATGACAGCATTGTTTCCAAGTGATTTCTGTTGTCTGTTCTGTTTGTTCAATATTGGAGTATACCGGGATGATTCTGTTTGCATACATCACATGTTAAATGTATTTTGCAGTCTAAGCTTAAGTGCAGACCCCCCTTTCCTTTAAAGAGGTGGTGCCATAGTTTTGTAATCTTTCTGGTTTTCATGTGTCTAGTAGGTTGAAAGTATTTCTTTAGACACCCTGGTGTGTTTGTTATGAACAATTATGTATTCTCTTGCATTTTGGATTTCTTTCTTGAGGCTGCCACCTTGTGGGTCATAAGTCCAGGTCCATAAAACCTGGACATTTGATAGGTGACATTTTTGGTACCTACCAAAAGGTGACATTTTGGTTATTTAGCTGTGCAGCGTAAGATGGTGTGCAGGTCATATGTACACTGCATGTTTTTAAAGATGTAAAGTAGATATGAATATGATTTAATTTGTTTTGCGGCGTTTACTCTAATGATCTTATTTACTTAAGTACTTTCTATGTTTTTTGGTCTTGCATATTTATAGGAATTGATTTGACTTATTTGTTTGTTGTGTCTATTTAGTTTGGAGGCCCTAGTAGGCCCTTAAAGACCAGTTAACCTCTGGGACAACCAGATGTTATTTTATTGTTGTTTGGGACACAATCAACACAATCCTGAGTTTTTTTTTCTGTTCAATCTGTGTTTTGAGATATTTTAGTATTTCAGCATATATTATTGATGCATTTTGAATCATATGATGCAAAACACATCACTGATGATTTAAAATGCATCACTAGTACATGCTGAAATATTAAAATATCTCAAAACACAGATTGAACACAAAAAAATAACTTAGGATTGTGTTGATTGTGTCCCAAACAACAATAAAATAACACCTGGTTGTCCCAGAGGTGAACTGGGCCTTTAAGTTTCACCCATAAGCGTTAATATATGTCTTGCCCCACAAGCTTTAATATTTGCCTAGAATCTGTGGTACATGTACTTGAGCCCCATCTGGTGGTTGGATGGATTGATTGATTGATTGATGAATTTAATAGAAGTTTGCATAGGAAAAGGTACAGTTTCATGACAGTACAGTTTGTTGGTACAAGGTCAAGGGAATCACTGCACTAGACAGATTTGGAAGGGCCCATTTTGTTGTGCATCCACCAGTTTGTAGGGCCTGTGTAGTTCCGAAAATGTCCAGGTCCATAAGACCTGGACGTTTGAAAGGTGACATTTTTGGTACCTACCAAAAGGTGACATTTTGGTTATTTAGCTGTGCAGCGTAAGATGGTGTGCAGGTCATATGTACACTGCATGTTTTTAAAGATGTACAGTAGATATGAATATGATTTAATTTGTTTGCTGTGTTTACTCTAATTATCTTATTTACTTAAGTCATTTCTATGTTTTTTTTGGTCTTGCATATTTATAGGATTTGATTTGACTTATTCGTTTGCTGTGTCTATTTAGTTTGGAGGCCCTAGTAGGCCCTTAAAGGACCAGTTCACCTCTGTGACAACCAGATCTTATTTTATTGTTTTGGACATGATCATCACAATCCTGAGTTATTTTGTGTTCAATCTGTGTTTGGAGATATTTTAGTATTTCAGCATGTACTAGTGATGCATTTTGCATCATAAGCATATGATGAAAAATGCATCACTAGTACATGCTGAAATACAAAAATATCTCCAAACAGAGATTGAACACAAAAAATAACTCAGGATTGTGTTGATCGTGTCCCAAACAACAATAAAATAACATCTGGTTGTCCCAGAAGTGAACTGGGCCTTTAAGCCTCACCCCACAAGGGTTAATATTTGCCTAGAACCTGTGGTACATGTACTTGAGCCCCATCTGGTGGTTGGATTGATTGATTGATTGTTGAATTCAATAGAAGTTTGCATAGGAAAAGGTACAGTTTCATGACAGTACAGTTTGTAGGTACAAGGTCAAGGGAATCACTGCACTAGACAGATTTGGAAGGGCCCATTTTGTTGTGCATCCACCAGTTTGTAGGGCCTGTGTAGTTCAGAAAATGTCCAGGTCCATAAGACATGGACATTTGAAAGGTGACATTTTGGTACCTACCAAAAGATGACATTTTGGTTATTTAGCTGTGCAGCGTAAGATGGTGTGCAGTTCATATGTACACTGCATGTTTTTAAAGGTGTACAGTAGATATGAATATGATTTAATTTGTTTGCTGTGTTTACTCTAATTATCTTATTTACTTAAGTACTTTCTATGTTTTTTGGTCTTGCATATTTATAGGATTTGACTCATTTGTTTAACTGTGTCTATTTAGTTTGGAGGCCCTAGTAGGCCCTTAAAGGACCAGTTCACCTCTGGGACAACCAGATGTTATTTTATTGTGGTTTGGGAAACTATTAACACAATCCTGAGTTATTTTTTGTGTTCAATCTGTGTTTTGACTTATTTTAGTATTTCAGCATGTACTAATGATGCATTTTGCATTATATGATGCAAAAAAAACATCACTGTTCACTAGTACATGCTGAAATAGTAAATGTTCACTAGTACATGCTGAAATACTAAAATATCTCCAAACACAGATTAAACACAAAAATAACTCAGGATTGTGTTGATCGTGTCCCAAACAACAATAAAATAACATCTAGTTGTCCCAGAGAAGAACCGGGCCTTTAAGCCTCACCCCACAAGGGTTAATATTTGCCTAGAACCTGTGGTACATTTACTTGAGCCCCATCTGGTGGTTGGATTGCTTGATTGATTGATACATTTAATAGAAGTTTGCATATGAAAAGGTATTTTAGGGAGTAACGCAAAAGTAATGTGACTAGTAGTGTAACTAGTGTCTTTCTACAGGGAGTAATCAAGTAATCCAAGGCATTATTTATTTTTCAAAGGTAATGTGTGTTGTGTAGTTTATTACTTTTTTTGAGTAACTTAACCCAACTCTGATAACCACTGTTGGGATATGCATGTAGGAAGGCCAGTTTTGAAGTCAAGAGGCATTACAGTACGGTAGTTCTGTGTTCCCATGATTTAAGTGGTTCAGTGCATGTCAGGGACTGGTGCTTTTCTAAGCATCCCTGGCTAATACGACAAATATGCCTTAATACATTATAATTGTCATCTATAACTACAATGTGAAACATTAAAAACATCTTAAATATTGTATTTATCCTAGAAATAGCTAATCTTTCACTCAATAGGAGAAATACCTGTCGCAAGTTGATGTCATGTGTGATCTATCCCTATGGAATGTATGGCATGCATGTGCAAAAAACATATTTGAAATATTGATTTGATGCTCATATTAACCATAGGAAGTATTATGTTTGTTTTTATTTGCACAAGCATGCCATAAATTCCATAGGGATAGATCACACATGACATTTATGACATCATCAACTTGCGACGGGCATTTCCCCTGTTGAGTGAAAGATTAGCTATTTCTAGCAGCAATAACATATTTAAGGTGTTTTTAATTTTACATTGTAGTTATAGAGGACAATTATAATGTATTAAGGCGTATGTGTCGTATTAGCCAGGGATCCCTTTAAGTTTCCTGGTTTTGGTCGGCTCTCTGTGTTCAGTCGTTTGTACTTCCTTTCGACATGGTTCATTGTGCGGAGAAGAACATGTGTTCTTTGTCCAGAAATGTTTAGCCTCATTAAGCTTTCTGTGCAAAATGTGAATGTGCTTCCATTGCTTCTCCCTTGTGGCTCTTCACCTGATCTGGCACGGTGGAAAAGAGGAGGTTTTATCACCTGCCTCAATATGACCACAAGTATGTGGTGAGATGACAGCATTGTTTCCAAGTGATTTCTGTTGTCTGTTCTGTTTGTTCAATATTGGAGTATACCGGGATGATTCTGTTTGCATACATCACATGTTAAATGTATTTTGCAGTCTAAGCTTAAGTGCAGACCCCCCTTTCCTTTAAAGAGGTGGTGCCATAGTTTTGTAATCTTTCTGGTTTTCATGTGTCTAGTAGGTTGACAGTATTTCATTAGACACCCTGGTGTGGTTGTTATGAACAATTATGTATTCTCTTGCATTTTGGATTTCTTTCTTGAGGCTGCCACCTTGTGGGTCATAAGTCCAGGTCCATAAGACCTGGACATTTGATAGGTGACATTTTTGGTACCTACCAAAAGGTGACATTTTGGTTATTTAGCTGTGCAGCGTAAGATGGTGTGCAGGTCATATGAACACTGCATGTTTTTAAAGATGTACAGTAGATATGAATATGATTTAATTTGTTTGCTGTGTTTACTTTAATTATCTTATTTACTTAAGTACTTTCTATGTTTTTTGGTCTTGCATATTTATAGGATTTGACTTATTCGTTTGCTGTGTGTATTTAGTTTGGAGGCCCCAGTAGGCCCTTAAAGGACCAGTTCACCTCTGGGACAACCAGATCTTATTTTATTGTTTGGGACACAGATCAACACAATCCTGAGTTATTTTTTGTGTTCAATCTGTGTTTGGAGATATTTTAGTATTTCAACATGTACTAGTGATGCATTTTGCATCAGATGCATATGACGCAAAATGCATCACTAGTACATGCTGAAATACTAAAATATCTCCAAACAGAGATTGAACACAAAAAATAACTCAGGATTGTGTTGATCGTGTCCCAAACAACAATAAAATAACATCTGGTTGTCCCAGAAGTGAACTGGGCCTTTAAGCCTCACCCCACAAGGGTTAATATTTGCCTAGAACCTGTGGTACATGTACTTGAGCCCCATCTGGTGGTTGGATTGATTGATTGATTGTTGAATTTAATAGTAGTTTTCATAGGAAAATGTACAGTTTCATGACAGTACAGTTTGTAGGTACAAGGTCAAGGGAATCACTGCACTAGACAGATTTGGAAGGGCCCATTTTGTTGTGCATCCACCAGTTTGAAGGGCCTGTGTAGTTCCGAAAATGTCCAGGTCCATAAGACATGGACATTTGAAAGGTGACATTTGTGGTACCTACCAAAAGGTGACATTTTGGTTATTTAGCTGTGCAGCGTAAGATGGTGTGCAGTTCATATGTACACTGCATGTTTTTAAAGATGTACAGTAGATATGAATATGATTTAATTTATTTGCTGTGTTTACTCTAATTATCTTATTTACTTAAGTCATTTCTGTTTTTTGGTCTTGCATATTTATAGGATTTGATTTGACTTATTCGTTTGCTGTGTCTAATTAGTTTGGAGGCCCTTAAAGGACCAGTTCACCTCTGGGACAACCAGATGTTATTTTATTGTTGTTTGGGAAACTATTAACACAATCCTGAGTTATTTTTTGTGTTCAATCTGTGTTTTGACTTATTTTAGTATTTCAGCATGTACTAATGATGCATTTTGCATTATATGATGCAAAAAAAAAACATCACTGATGTTCACTAGTACATGCTGAAATACTAAATGTTCACTAGTACATGCTGAAATACTAAAATATCTCCAAACACAGATTAAACACAAAAATAACTCCGGATTGTGTTGATCGTGTCCCAAACAACAATAAAATAACATCTAGTTGTCCCAGAGAAGAACCGGGCCTTTAAGCCTCACCCCACAAGGGTTAATATTTGCCTAGAACCTGTGGTACATTTACTTGAGCCCCATCTGGTGGTTGGATTGCTTGATTGATTGATACATTTAATAGAAGTTTGCATATGAAAAGGTATTTTAGGGAGTAACGCAAAAGTAATGTGACTAGTAGTGTAACTAGTTTCTTTCTACAGGGAGTAATCAAGTAATCCAAGGCATTATTTATTTTTCAAAAGTAATGTGTGTTGTGTAGTTTATTACTTTTTTTGAGTAACTTAACCCAACTCTGATAACCACTGTTGGGATATGCATGTAGGAAGGCCAGTTTTGAAGTCAAGAGGCATTACAGTACGGTAGTTCTGTTCCCATGATTTAAGTCGTTCAGTGCATGTCAGGGACTGGTGCTTTTCTAAGCATCCCTGGCTAATACGACAAATATGCCTTAATACATGATAATTGTCATGTATAACTACAATGTGAAAAATTTAAAACATCTTAAATATTTTATTTATCCTAGAAATGGCTAATCTTTCACTCAATAGGAGAAATACCTGTCGCAAGTTGATGTCATGTGTGATCTATCCCTATGGAATGTATGGCATGCATGTGCAAAAAACATATTTGAAATATTGATTTGATGCTCATATTAACCATAGGAAGTATTATGTTTGTTTTTATTTGCACATGCATGCCATAAATTCCATAGGGATAGATCACACATGACATTTATGACATCATCAACTTGCGACGGGCATTTCCCCTGTTGAGTGAAAGATTAGCTATTTCTAGCAGAAATAACATATTTAATGTGTTTTTAATTTTACATTGTAGTTATAGAGGACAATTATAATGTATTAAGGCGTATGTGTCGTATTAGCCAGGGATCCCTTTAAGTTTCCTGGTTTTGGTCGGCTCTCTGTGTTCAGTCGTTTGTACTTCCTTTCGACATGGTTCATTGTGCGGAGAAGAACATGTGTTCTTTGTCCAGAAATGTTTAGCCTCATTAAGCTTTCTGTGCAAAATGTGAACGTGCTTCCATTGCTTCTCCCTTGTGGCTCTTCACCTGAACTGGCACGGTGGAAAAGAGGAGGTTTTATCACCTGCCTCAATATGACCACAAGTATGTGGTGAGATGACAGCATTGTTTCCAAGTGATTTCTGTTGTCTGTTCTGTTTGTTCAATATTGGAGTATACCGGGATGATTCTGCTTGCATACATCACATGTTAAATGTATTTTGCAGTCTAAGCTTAAGTGCAGACCCCCCTTTCCTTTAAAGAGGTGGTGCCATAGTTTTGTAATCTTTCTGGTTTTCATGTGTCTAGTAGGTTGACAGTATTTCATTAGACACCCTGGTGTGGTTGTTATGAACAATTATGTATTCTCTTGCATTTTGGATTTCTTTCTTGAGGCTGCCACCTTGTGGGTCATAAGTCCAGGTCCATAAGACCTGGACATTTGATAGGTGACATTTTTGGTTCCTACCAAAAGGTGACATTTTGGTTATTTAGCTGTGCAGCGTAAGATGGTGTGCAGGTCATATGAACACTGCATGTTTTTAAAGATGTACAGTAGATATGAATATGATTTAATTTGTTTGCTGTGTTTACTTTAATTATCTTATTTACTTAAGTACTTTCTATGTTTTTTGGTCTTGCATATTTATAGGATTTGACTTATTCGTTTGCTGTGTGTATTTAGTTTGGAGGCCCCAGTAGGCCCTTAAAGGACCAGTTCACCTCTGGGACAACCAGATCTTATTTTATTGTTGTTTGGGACACAGTTCAACACAATCCTGAGTTATTTTTTGTGTTCAATCTGTGTTTGGAGATATTTTAGTATTTCAACATGTACTAGTGATGCATTTTACATCAGATGCATATGATGCAAAATGCATCACTAGTACATGCTGAAATACTAAAATATCTCCAAACAGAGATTGAACACAAAAAATAACTCAGGATTGTGTTGATCGTGTCCCAAACAACAATAAAATAACATCTGGTTGTCCCAGAAGTGAACTGGGCCTTTAAGCCTCACCCCACAAGGGTTAATATTTGCCTAGAACCTGTGGTACATGTACTTGAGCCCCATCTGGTGGTTGGATTGATTGATTGATTGTTGAATTTAATAGAAGTTTGCATAGGAAAAGGTACAGTTTCATGACAGTACAGTTTGTAGGTACAAGGTCAAGGGAATCACTGCACTAGACAGGTTTGGAAGGGCCCATTTTGTTGTGCATCCACCAGTTTGTAGGGCCTGTGTAGTTCCGAAAATGTCCAGGTCCATAAGACATGGACATTTGAAAGGTGACATTTTTGGTACCTACCAAAAGGTGACCTTTTGGTTATTTAGCTGTGCAGCGTAAGATGGTGTGCAGGTCATATGAACACTTCATGTTTTTAAAGATGTACAGTAGATATGAATATGATTTAATTTGTTTGCTGTGTTTACTCTAATTATCTTATTTACTTAAGTACTTTCTATGTTTTTTGGTCTTGCATATTTATAGGATTTGACTTATTCGTTTGCTGTGTGTATTTAGTTTGGAGGCCCCAGTAGGCCCTTAAAGGACCAGTTCACCTCTGGGACAACCAGATCTTATTTTATTGTTGTTTGGGACACAGATCAACACAATCCTGAGTTATTTTTTGTGTTCAATCTGTGTTTGGAGATATTTTAGTATTTCAACATGTACTAGTGATGCATTTTACATCAGATGCATATGATGCAAAATGCATCACTAGTACATGCTGAAATACTAAAATATCTCCAAACAGAGATTGAACACACAAAATAACTCAGGATTGTGTTGATCGTGTCCCAAACAACAATAAAATAACATCTGGTTGTCCCAGAAGTGAACTGGGCCTTTAAGCCTCACCCCACAAGGGTTAATATTTGCCTAGAACCTGTGGTACATGTACTTGAGCCCCATCTGGTGGTTGGATTGATTGATTGATTGTTGAATTTAATAGAAGTTTGCATAGGAAAAGGTACAGTTTCATGACAGTACAGTTTGTAGGTACAAGGTCAAGGGAATCACTGCACTAGACAGGTTTGGAAGGGCCCATTTTGTTGTGCATCCACCAGTTTGTAGGGCCTGTGTAGTTCCGAAAATGTCCAGGTCCATAAGACATGGACATTTGAAAGGTGACATTTTTGGTACCTACCAAAAGGTGACCTTTTGGTTATTTAGCTCTGCAGCGTAAGATGGTGTGCAGGTCATATGAACACTGCATGTTTTTAAAGATGTACAGTAGATATGAATATGATTTAATTTGTTTGCTGTGTTTACTCTAATTATCTTATTTACTTAAGTACTTTCTATGTTTTTTGGTCTTGCATATTTATAGGATTTGACTTATTCGTTTGCTGTGTGTATTTAGTTTGGAGGCCCCAGTAGGCCCTTAAAGGACCAGTTCACCTCTGGGACAACCAGATCTTATTTTATTGTTGTTTGGGACACAGATCAACACAATCCTGAGTTATTTTTTGTGTTCAATCTGTGTTTGGAGATATTTTAGTATTTCAACATGTACTAGTGATGCATTTTACATCAGATGCATATGATGCAAAATGCATCACTAGTACATGCTGAAATACTAAAATATCTCCAAACAGAGATTGAACACACAAAATAACTCAGGATTGTGTTGATCGTGTCCCAAACAACAATAAAATAACATCTGGTTGTCCCAGAAGTGAACTGGGCCTTTAAGCCTCACCCCACAAGGGTTAATATTTGCCTAGAACCTGTGGTACATGTACTTGAGCCCCATCTGGTGGTTGGATTGATTGATTGATTGTTGAATTTAATAGAAGTTTGCATAGGAAAAGGTACAGTTTCATGACAGTACAGTTTGTAGGTACAAGGTCAAGGGAATCACTGCACTAGACAGGTTTGGAAGGGCCCATTTTGTTGTGCATCCACCAGTTTGTAGGGCCTGTGTAGTTCCGAAAATGTCCAGGTCCATAAGACATGGACATTTGAAAGGTGACATTTTTGGTACCTACCAAAAGGTGACCTTTTGGTTATTTAGCTCTGCAGCGTAAGATGGTGTGCAGGTCATATGAACACTGCATGTTTTTAAAGATGTACAGTAGATATGAATATGATTTAATTTGTTTGCTGTGTTTACTCTAATTATCTTATTTACTTAAGTACTTTCTATGTTTTTTGGTCTTGCATATTTATAGGATTTGACTTATTCGTTTGCTGTGTGTATTTAGTTTGGAGGCCCCAGTAGGCCCTTAAAGGACCAGTTCACCTCTGGGACAACCAGATCTTATTTTATTGTTGTTTGGGACACAGATCAACACAATCCTGAGTTATTTTTTGTGTTCAATCTGTGTTTGGAGATATTTTAGTATTTCAACATGTACTAGTGATGCATTTTACATCAGATGCATATGATGCAAAATGCATCACTAGTACATGCTGAAATACTAAAATATCTCCAAACAGAGATTGAACACAAAAAATAACTCAGGATTGTGTTGATCGTGTCCCAAACAACAATAAAATAACATCTGGTTGTCCCAGAAGTGAACTGGGCCTTTAAGCCTCACCCCACAAGGGTTAATATTTGCCTAGAACCTGTGGTACATGTACTTGAGCCCCATCTGGTGGTTGGATTGATTGATTGATTGTTGAATTTAATAGAAGTTTGCATAGGAAAAGGTACAGTTTCATGACAGTACAGTTTGTAGGTACAAGGTCAAGGGAATCACTGCACTAGACAGGTTTGGAAGGGCCCATTTTGTTGTGCATCCACCAGTTTGTAGGGCCTGTGTAGTTCCGAAAATGTCCAGGTCCATAAGACATGGACATTTGAAAGGTGACATTTTTGGTACCTACCAAAAGGTGACCTTTTGGTTATTTAGCTCTGCAGCGTAAGATGGTGTGCAGGTCATATGAACACTGCATGTTTTTAAAGATGTACAGTAGATATGAATATGATTTAATTTGTTTGCTGTGTTTACTCTAATTATCTTATTTACTTAAGTACTTTCTATGTTTTTTGGTCTTGCATATTTATAGGATTTGACTTATTCGTTTGCTGTGTGTATTTAGTTTGGAGGCCCCAGTAGGCCCTTAAAGGACCAGTTCACCTCTGGGACAACCAGATCTTATTTTATTGTTGTTTGGGACACAGATCAACACAATCCTGAGTTATTTTTTGTGTTCAATCTGTGTTTGGAGATATTTTAGTATTTCAACATGTACTAGTGATGCATTTTACATCAGATGCATATGATGCAAAATGCATCACTAGTACATGCTGAAATACTAAAATATCTCCAAACAGAGATTGAACACAAAAAATAACTCAGGATTGTGTTGATCGTGTCCCAAACAACAATAAAATAACATCTGGTTGTCCCAGAAGTGAACTGGGCCTTTAAGCCTCACCCCACAAGGGTTAATATTTGCCTAGAACCTGTGGTACATGTACTTGAGCCCCATCTGGTGGTTGGATTGATTGATTGATTGTTGAATTTAATAGAAGTTTGCATAGGAAAAGGTACAGTTTCATGACAGTACAGTTTGTAGGTACAAGGTCAAGGGAATCACTGCACTAGACAGGTTTGGAAGGGCCCATTTTGTTGTGCATCCACCAGTTTGTAGGGCCTGTGTAGTTCCGAAAATGTCCAGGTCCATAAGACATGGACATTTGAAAGGTGACATTTTTGGTACCTACCAAAAGGTGACCTTTTGGTTATTTAGCTCTGCAGCGTAAGATGGTGTGCAGGTCATATGAACACTGCATGTTTTTAAAGATGTACAGTAGATATGAATATGATTTAATTTGTTTGCTGTGTTTACTCTAATTATCTTATTTACTTAAGTACTTTCTATGTTTTTTGGTCTTGCATATTTATAGGATTTGACTTATTCGTTTGCTGTGTGTATTTAGTTTGGAGGCCCCAGTAGGCCCTTAAAGGACCAGTTCACCTCTGGGACAACCAGATCTTATTTTATTGTTGTTTGGGACACAGATCAACACAATCCTGAGTTATTTTTTGTGTTCAATCTGTGTTTGGAGATATTTTAGTATTTCAACATGTACTAGTGATGCATTTTACATCAGATGCATATGATGCAAAATGCATCACTAGTACATGCTGAAATATTAAAATATCTCCAAACAGAGATTGAACACAAAAAATAACTCAGGATTGTGTTGATCGTGTCCCAAACAACAATAAAATAACATCTGGTTGTCCCAGAAGTGAACTGGGCCTTTAAGCCTCACCCCACAAGGGTTAATATTTGCCTAGAACCTGTGGTACATGTACTTGAGCCCCATCTGGTGGTTGGATTGATTGATTGATTGTTGAATTTAATAGTAGTTTTCATAGGAAAATGTACAGTTTCATGACAGTACAGTTTGTAGGTACAAGGTCAAGGGAATCACTGCACTAGACAGATTTGGAAGGGCCCATTTTGTTGTGCATCCACCAGTTTGAAGGGCCTGTGTAGTTCCGAAAATGTCCAGGTCCATAAGACATGGACATTTGAAAGGTGACATTTGTGGTACCTACCAAAAGGTGACATTTTGGTTATTTAGCTGTGCAGCGTAAGATGGTGTGCAGTTCATATGTACACTGCATGTTTTTAAAGATGTACAGTAGATATGAATATGATTTAATTTATTTGCTGTGTTTACTCTAATTATCTTATTTACTTAAGACATTTCTGTTTTTTGGTCTTGCATATTTATAGGATTTGATTTGACTTATTCGTTTGCTGTGTCTAATTAGTTTGGAGGCCCTTAAAGGACCAGTTCACCTCTGGGACAACCAGATGTTATTTTATTGTTGTTTGGGAAACTATTAACACAATCCTGAGTTATTTTTTGTGTTCAATCTGTGTTTTGACTTATTTTAGTATTTCAGCATGTACTAATGATGCATTTTGCATTATATGATGCAAAAAAAAAACATCACTGATGTTCACTAGTACATGCTGAAATACTAAATGTTCACTAGTACATGCTGAAATACTAAAATATCTCCAAACACAGATTAAACACAAAAATAACTCCGGATTGTGTTGATCGTGTCCCAAACAACAATAAAATAACATCTAGTTGTCCCAGAGAAGAACCGGGCCTTTAAGCCTCACCCCACAAGGGTTAATATTTGCCTAGAACCTGTGGTACATTTACTTGAGCCCCATCTGGTGGTTGGATTGCTTGATTGATTGATACATTTAATAGAAGTTTGCATATGAAAAGGTATTTTAGGGAGTAACGCAAAAGTAATGTGACTAGTAGTGTAACTAGTTTCTTTCTACAGGGAGTAATCAAGTAATCCAAGGCATTATTTATTTTTCAAAAGTAATGTGTGTTGTGTAGTTTATTACTTTTTTTGAGTAACTTAACCCAACTCTGATAACCACTGTTGGGATATGCATGTAGGAAGGCCAGTTTTGAAGTCAAGAGGCATTACAGTACGGTAGTTCTGTTCCCATGATTTAAGTCGTTCAGTGCATGTCAGGGACTGGTGCTTTTCTAAGCATCCCTGGCTAATACGACAAATATGCCTTAATACATGATAATTGTCATGTATAACTACAATGTGAAAAATTTAAAACATCTTAAATATTTTATTTATCCTAGAAATGGCTAATCTTTCACTCAATAGGAGAAATACCTGTCGCAAGTTGATGTCATGTGTGATCTATCCCTATGGAATGTATGGCATGCATGTGCAAAAAACATATTTGAAATATTGATTTGATGCTCATATTAACCATAGGAAGTATTATGTTTGTTTTTATTTGCACATGCATGCCATAAATTCCATAGGGATAGATCACACATGACATTTATGACATCATCAACTTGCGACGGGCATTTCCCCTGTTGAGTGAAAGATTAGCTATTTCTAGCAGAAATAACATATTTAATGTGTTTTTAATTTTACATTGTAGTTATAGAGGACAATTATAATGTATTAAGGCGTATGTGTCGTATTAGCCAGGGATCCCTTTAAGTTTCCTGGTTTTGGTCGGCTCTCTGTGTTCAGTCGTTTGTACTTCCTTTCGACATGGTTCATTGTGCGGAGAAGAACATGTGTTCTTTGTCCAGAAATGTTTAGCCTCATTAAGCTTTCTGTGCAAAATGTGAACGTGCTTCCATTGCTTCTCCCTTGTGGCTCTTCACCTGAACTGGCACGGTGGAAAAGAGGAGGTTTTATCACCTGCCTCAATATGACCACAAGTATGTGGTGAGATGACAGCATTGTTTCCAAGTGATTTCTGTTGTCTGTTCTGTTTGTTCAATATTGGAGTATACCGGGATGATTCTGCTTGCATACATCACATGTTAAATGTATTTTGCAGTCTAAGCTTAAGTGCAGACCCCCCTTTCCTTTAAAGAGGTGGTGCCATAGTTTTGTAATCTTTCTGGTTTTCATGTGTCTAGTAGGTTGACAGTATTTCATTAGACACCCTGGTGTGGTTGTTATGAACAATTATGTATTCTCTTGCATTTTGGATTTCTTTCTTGAGGCTGCCACCTTGTGGGTCATAAGTCCAGGTCCATAAGACCTGGACATTTGATAGGTGACATTTTTGGTTCCTACCAAAAGGTGACATTTTGGTTATTTAGCTGTGCAGCGTAAGAT
The DNA here is from genome assembly GCF_963921795.1 of Nannobrachium achirus. NCBI lineage: Eukaryota > Metazoa > Chordata > Actinopteri > Myctophiformes > Myctophidae > Nannobrachium > Nannobrachium achirus. Next base: position 121,071 of record NW_027664967.1, read on the forward strand.
GGTGTGCAGGTCATATGAACACTGCATGTTTTTAAAGATGTACAGTAGATATGAATATGATTTAATTTGTTTGCTGTGTTTACTTTAATTATCTTATTTACTTAAGTACTTTCTATGTTTTTTGGTCTTGCATATTTATAGGATTTGACTTATTCGTTTGCTGTGTGTATTTAGTTTGGAGGCCCCAGTAGGCCCTTAAAGGACCAGTTCACCTCTGGGACAACCAGATCTTATTTTATTGTTGTTTGGGACACAGTTCAACACAATCCTGAGTTATTTTTTGTGTTCAATCTGTGTTTGGAGATATTTTAGTATTTCAACATGTACTAGTGATGCATTTTACATCAGATGCATGTGATGCAAAATGCATCACTAGTACATGCTGAAATACTAAAATATCTCCAAACAGAGATTGAACACAAAAAATAACTCAGGATTGTGTTGATCGTGTCCCAAACAACAATAAAATAACATCTGGTTGTCCCAGAAGTGAACTGGGCCTTTAAGCCTCACCCCACAAGGGTTAATATTTGCCTAGAACCTGTGGTACATGTACTTGAGCCCCATCTGGTGGTTGGATTGATTGATTGATTGTTGAATTTAATAGAAGTTTGCATAGGAAAAGGTACAGTTTCATGACAGTACAGTTTGTAGGTACAAGGTCAAGGGAATCACTGCACTAGACAGGTTTGGAAGGGCCCATTTTGTTGTGCATCCACCAGTTTGTAGGGCCTGTGTAGTTCCGAAAATGTCCAGGTCCATAAGACATGGACATTTGAAAGGTGACATTTTTGGTACCTACCAAAAGGTGACCTTTTGGTTATTTAGCTGTGCAGCGTAAGATGGTGTGCAGGTCATATGAACACTTCATGTTTTTAAAGATGTACAGTAGATATGAATATGATTTAATTTGTTTGCTGTGTTTACTCTAATTATCTTATTTACTTAAGTACTTTCTATGTTTTTTGGTCTTGCATATTTATAGGATTTGACTTATTCGTTTGCTGTGTGTATTTAGTTTGGAGGCCCCAGTAGGCCCTTAAAGGACCAGTTCACCTCTGGGACAACCAGATCTTATTTTATTGTTGTTTGGGACACAGATCAACACAATCCTGAGTTATTTTTTGTGTTCAATCTGTGTTTGGAGATATTTTAGTATTTCAACATGTACTAGTGATGCATTTTACATCAGATGCATATGATGCAAAATGCATCACTAGTACATGCTGAAATACTAAAATATCTCCAAACAGAGATTGAACACAAAAAATAACTCAGGATTGTGTTGATCGTGTCCCAAACAACAATAAAATAACATCTGGTTGTCCCAGAAGTGAACTGGGCCTTTAAGCCTCACCCCACAAGGGTTAATATTTGCCTAGAACCTGTGGTACATGTACTTGAGCCCCATCTGGTGGTTGGATTGATTGATTGATTGTTGAATTTAATAGAAGTTTGCATAGGAAAAGGTACAGTTTCATGACAGTACAGTTTGTAGGTACAAGGTCAAGGGAATCACTGCACTAGACAGGTTTGGAAGGGCCCATTTTGTTGTGCATCCACCAGTTTGTAGGGCCTGTGTAGTTCCGAAAATGTCCAGGTCCATAAGACATGGACATTTGAAAGGTGACATTTTTGGTACCTACCAAAAGGTGACCTTTTGGTTATTTAGCTCTGCAGCGTAAGATGGTGTGCAGGTCATATGAACACTGCATGTTTTTAAAGATGTACAGTAGATATGAATATGATTTAATTTGTTTGCTGTGTTTACTCTAATTATCTTATTTACTTAAGTACTTTCTATGTTTTTTGGTCTTGCATATTTATAGGATTTGACTTATTCGTTTGCTGTGTGTATTTAGTTTGGAGGCCCCAGTAGGCCCTTAAAGGACCAGTTCACCTCTGGGACAACCAGATCTTATTTTATTGTTGTTTGGGACACAGATCAACACAATCCTGAGTTATTTTTTGTGTTCAATCTGTGTTTGGAGATATTTTAGTATTTCAACATGTACTAGTGATGCATTTTACATCAGATGCATATGATGCAAAATGCATCACTAGTACATGCTGAAATACTAAAATATCTCCAAACAGAGATTGAACACAAAAAATAACTCAGGATTGTGTTGATCGTGTCCCAAACAACAATAAAATAACATCTGGTTGTCCCAGAAGTGAACTGGGCCTTTAAGCCTCACCCCACAAGGGTTAATATTTGCCTAGAACCTGTGGTACATGTACTTGAGCCCCATCTGGTGGTTGGATTGATTGATTGATTGTTGAATTTAATAGAAGTTTGCATAGGAAAAGGTACAGTTTCATGACAGTACAGTTTGTAGGTACAAGGTCAAGGGAATCACTGCACTAGACAGGTTTGGAAGGGCCCATTTTGTTGTGCATCCACCAGTTTGTAGGGCCTGTGTAGTTCCGAAAATGTCCAGGTCCATAAGACATGGACATTTGAAAGGTGACATTTTTGGTACCTACCAAAAGGTGACATTTTGGTTATTTAGCTCTGCAGCGTAAGATGGTGTGCAGGTCATATGAACACTGCATGTTTTTAAAGATGTACAGTAGATATGAATATGATTTAATTTGTTTGCTGTGTTTACTCTAATTATCTTATTTACTTAAGTACTTTCTATGTTTTTTGGTCTTGCATATTTATAGGATTTGACTTATTCGTTTGCTGTGTGTATTTAGTTTGGAGGCCCCAGTAGGCCCTTAAAGGACCAGTTCACCTCTGGGACAACCAGATCTTATTTTATTGTTGTTTGGGACACAGATCAACACAATCCTGAGTTATTTTTTGTGTTCAATCTGTGTTTGGAGATATTTTAGTATTTCAACATGTACTAGTGATGCATTTTACATCAGATGCATATGATGCAAAATGCATCACTAGTACATGCTGAAATACTAAAATATCTCCAAACAGAGATTGAACACAAAAAATAACTCAGGATTGTGTTGATCGTGTCCCAAACAACAATAAAATAACATCTGGTTGTCCCAGAAGTGAACTGGGCCTTTAAGCCTCACCCCACAAGGGTTAATATTTGCCTAGAACCTGTGGTACATGTACTTGAGCCCCATCTGGTGGTTGGATTGATTGATTGATTGTTGAATTTAATAGAAGTTTGCATAGGAAAAGGTACAGTTTCATGACAGTACAGTTTGTAGGTACAAGGTCAAGGGAATCACTGCACTAGACAGGTTTGGAAGGGCCCATTTTGTTGTGCATCCACCAGTTTGTAGGGCCTGTGTAGTTCCGAAAATGTCCAGGTCCATAAGACATGGACATTTGAAAGGTGACATTTTTGGTACCTACCAAAAGGTGACCTTTTGGTTATTTAGCTCTGCAGCGTAAGATGGTGTGCAGGTCATATGAACACTGCATGTTTTTAAAGATGTACAGTAGATATGAATATGATTTAATTTGTTTGCTGTGTTTACTCTAATTATCTTATTTACTTAAGTACTTTCTATGTTTTTTGGTCTTGCATATTTATAGGATTTGACTTATTCGTTTGCTGTGTGTATTTAGTTTGGAGGCCCCAGTAGGCCCTTAAAGGACCAGTTCACCTCTGGGACAACCAGATCTTATTTTATTGTTTGGGACACAGATCAACACAATCCTGAGTTATTTTTTGTGTTCAATCTGTGTTTGGAGATATTTTAGTATTTCAACATGTACTAGTGATGCATTTTACATCAGATGCATATGATGCAAAATGCATCACTAGTACATGCTGAAATACTAAAATATCTCCAAACAGAGATTGAACACAAAAAATAACTCAGGATTGTGTTGATCGTGTCCCAAACAACAATAAAATAACATCTGGTTGTCCCAGAAGTGAACTGGGCCTTTAAGCCTCACCCCACAAGGGTTAATATTTGCCTAGAACCTGTGGTACATGTACTTGAGCCCCATCTGGTGGTTGGATTGATTGATTGATTGTTGAATTTAATAGAAGTTTGCATAGGAAAAGGTACAGTTTCATGACAGTACAGTTTGTAGGTACAAGGTCAAGGGAATCACTGCACTAGACAGGTTTGGAAGGGCCCATTTTGTTGTGCATCCACCAGTTTGTAGGGCCTGTGTAGTTCCGAAAATGTCCAGGTCCATAAGACATGGACATTTGAAAGGTGACATTTTTGGTACCTACCAAAAGGTGACCTTTTGGTTATTTAGCTCTGCAGCGTAAGATGGTGTGCAGGTCATATGAACACTGCATGTTTTTAAAGATGTACAGTAGATATGAATATGATTTAATTTGTTTGCTGTGTTTACTCTAATTATCTTATTTACTTAAGTACTTTCTATGTTTTTTGGTCTTGCATATTTATAGGATTTGACTTATTAGTTTGCTGTGTGTATTTAGTTTGGAGGCCCCAGTAGGCCCTTAAAGGACCAGTTCACCTCTGGGACAACCAGATCTTATTTTATTGTTGTTTGGGACACAGATCAACACAATCCTGAGTTATTTTTTGTGTTCAATCTGTGTTTGGAGATATTTTAGTATTTCAACATGTACTAGTGATGCATTTTACATCAGATGCATATGATGCAAAATGCATCACTAGTACATGCTGAAATATTAAAATATCTCCAAACAGAGATTGAACACAAAAAATAACTCAGGATTGTGTTGATCGTGTCCCAAACAACAATAAAATAACATCTGGTTGTCCCAGAAGTGAACTGGGCCTTTAAGCCTCACCCCACAAGGGTTAATATTTGCCTAGAACCTGTGGTACATGTACTTGAGCCCCATCTGGTGGTTGGATTGATTGATTGATTGTTGAATTTAATAGAAGTTTGCATAGGAAAAGGTACAGTTTCATGACAGTACAGTTTGTAGGTACAAGGTCAAGGGAATCACTGCACTAGACAGGTTTGGAAGGGCCCATTTTGTTGTGCATCCACCAGTTTGTAGGGCCTGTGTAGTTCCGAAAATGTCCAGGTCCATAAGACATGGACATTTGAAAGGTGACATTTTTGGTACCTACCAAAAGGTGACATTTTGGTTATTTAGCTCTGCAGCGTAAGATGGTGTGCAGGTCATATGAACACTGCATTTTTTTTAAAGATGTACAGTAGATATGAATATGATTTAATTTGTTTGCTGTGTTTACTCTAATTATCTTATTTACTTAAGTACTTTCTATGTTTTTTGGTCTTGCATATTTATAGGATTTGACTTATTCGTTTGCTGTGTGTATTTAGTTTGGAGGCCCCAGTAGGCCCTTAAAGGACCAGTTCACCTCTGGGACAACCAGATCTTATTTTATTGTTGTTTGGGACACAGATCAACACAATCCTGAGTTATTTTTTGTGTTCAATCTGTGTTTGGAGATATTTTAGTATTTCAACATGTAATAGTGATGCATTTTGCATCAGATGCATATGACGCAAAATAGGGTTAGGGTTAGGGTTAACCCTTTAACTTAATTTAATTGACTCTAAAATACAAACCTCTCACACTGGTGCCACCATCTGGCCGATTTTTTAAAAACACATTTTTGGACACTGCTCTATAACCCTAAAATCACGCCAAGCAGTACACAGTATCTTTACAGTCATTTCATCAACATGGATCTTTCCCATTTCCTATATTACCTCCTGATTGCCTACTTTTGCCTTCCAAAGTTTGCGTATGGTCGCTTATCCTCCGATTCAGGGAGTCTTACTTGTTCTATAGTTTACTGAGACGCTACGCTGTCGATGCATTCTATAGTCCTATAATTTACTGAGGCGCTACACTGTTTCTCTGCATTTTATGATACTATTTTATACTGAGACGCTATGCTGTCTCTCTGCGTTCTATGATCCTATAGTTTACTGAGACAATATGCTAACATAGGGTTAGGGTAACTAACACTAAACCCTGAGACACTAACTAACACTAACCCTAACCCCAAACCAGCCACAACCCCACCTGCAGGAGGTCTACCATAACCCCAGCCCTAAACCTAACCCTAGCCCCTAGCCCTAAACCTTAAGCCCATAGAACTATACCCAACCCTAACCCCAACCCTAAACCTTAGGCCCATGGAACCATGCCTAATCTTAACCCTAAACCCTAGGGAAATGGAGTTACACCGTGGTATCGTATATGCAAGTATATTTTCGAGATACTGACTTGTGGTTGCATTATGTATACAAAGTGTTCTCTCATTCCCTATCTCTCCCCAAACAAAGATGGACAAACCCAGCCCCTTAGGAAAATGGAGTTGCACCATGGTATCGTATATGCAAGTGCATCTTCGAGGTGCTGATTTGTACTTGCATTATGTATACAAAGTCTTCTCTGGCTCCCTTTCTCCCCCCAGGCAACATTCACCTCACCATTTCTCCCATCAGGAACCTAGCCACAACTCCAACCCCAAACCTAACCCCAGCCCCCTAGAACACCATTTAGTTGCACGAAAACCACTTCTGGAAGAAAGAAAATGCAGCCCCAGTGGTGAAGGAAGTGCAAATGGGAGTGCTATTACATCCTCCATCCTAGGGCCTGGCCAGACTTATAATGAGATCTGAGCCTATTCCGTTCGATATGGAAAAACTGGGGGATATACTTAACTTTAACCTAACCCTAACCCTGAGACACTAATTGTCTCTGCATTCTATGATCCTTTGTCATCAGACATGTCAGACTGTCTCTCTCACAAAATATTCATAGGTTAAGGCTATATAACCCCAAACAGTCCATGTTTTCACTTAGGAACGTGTGTGACCCCAAAGAATCTAAAACGGAAAGCAGATGGTGGTATTAACTACAGGGTTTATTACAAACTTGTGGGTGGTGTTATTTGACTTGTTTCAGAGTTCTTCACCTTAATTGGTTTACCTTAGCCCCACACCCTCTTCTGATTGGCCGAAACTTTATTTGGCTATAACTCGCCAATCGTTTGTTGTACAAACTTGTGGGTGGTGTCATTTGAGTTTTTTCAGAGTCGTTCAGCTTAATTGGTTTACCTTAGCCCCGTCCCCTCTTATGATTTCCCGTAACCCTTTTTGGCTATAAGACTTCAACAGGTGGTGTCATTTGCCTTGTTTCGGAGTCCTTCAGCTTAATTGGTTTAACTTAGCACTGTCCCCTCTTCTGATTAGCCGAAGCTTTACTTGACTATCGTCAATTGTTTGTCGTACAAACTTGTGGGTGGCGTCATTCGTGTTTCAGAGTTCTTCACCTTAATTGGTTTACCTTAGCCCTGCCCCCTCTTATGATTTGCCGTAACCCTATTGGCAATAATTTTTCAACTTTTTGTCGTACAGACGTGTGGGTGGTGTCATTTGACTTGTTTGAGTCGTTCAGCTTAACTCATTTCCTGCCATTTTGAATGTGTCGTCTTTGGGATTTCCCTAGCAAATTCTCCATAGATTTTAAAGTAAATTATAGTGCACAGATCATGCATGCCCATGCGCAAATCATGCACCATGTGTGTAAACGTTTTTCAGCTTTCAAACTAAAAAATCTGATTGGAAATCCGTTCAGGCATTCATGAGATAGCAGCCATTATGTTTTACATGTTATGTAACCAAAGAGGGCTGCCATGATTGGAAGATGGAGTTGTATGGGGGTGAAACAAGCAAAATCGCGATTGCAATCATGTTTACTAGATGGGGTCAAAAATGCTTTTGGGTGGTGTCATTTGACTTGTTTCAGAGTCCTTCACTTTAATTGGTTTACCTTTGATCGCCCCCTCTTCAAATTGGGCGAATTGTTTTTGGCTATATCTCATCAACTGTTTGTCGTACAGACTTGGTGGTGGTGTTATTTGACTTGTTTCAGAGTCCTTCAGCTTAATTGGTTTAACTTAGTCCCGACCCCTCTTCTGATTGGCCGAAACTTTTTTTGGCCTTATCTCGTCAGTTTGTCGTACAGACTTGTGGGTGGTGTCATTTGACTTGTTTCAGAGTTCTTCAGCTCAATTGGTTTAACTAACCCCGCCCCCTCTTCTGATTGTCCGAAACTTTATTTGGCCTTCTCGTCAGTTTGTCGTTCATACTTTTGGGTGGTGTCATTTGATTTGTTTCAGAGTCCTTCAGCCTAATTGGTTTACCTTAGCCCTGCCCCCTCTTCTGATTGGGTTAGGGTTAGGGTTAGGGTTAGGGTAACCCTAACCCCAATTGTCTGAAACTATATTTGGCTATAACTCATCTTTTGTCGTACAAACTTGTGGGTGGTGTCATTTGACTTGTTTCAGAGTTCCTCAGCTTAATTGGTGTAACTTAGCCTCAGCATATTTGCAGAAATTTTATTTGGCTTTAACTCGTCAAAAGTTTGTTGTACAGACTTGTGGGTGGTGTCACATTTGACTTATCTCGGAGTCCTCCAGCTTAATTGGTTTAACTTAGCCTTGTCCCCTATTCTGATTTGCCGAAACTTTACTTACTTACACTAACTCATCAACCGTTTGTCGTACAAACTTGTGGGTGGTGTCATTTGAGTCCTTCAGCTTAATTGGTTTATCTTAGCCCCGCCCCCTCTCCTGATTGGCCGAAACATTATTTGGCTATAACTCGTCAACCGCTTGTCGTACAGACTTGTGGGTGGTGTCATTTGACTTATTTCGGAGTCGTCCAGCTTAATTGGTTTAACTTAGCCCTGTCCCCTATTCTGTTTTGAGTCCTTCAGCTTAATGGGGTATCTTAGCCCCGACCTCTCTTCTGAATCACCGAGCCCCGACCCCTGTTCTGATAGGCCAAAACTTAATTTGGCTTTATGTGGTCAACCGTTTGTCTTACACTTATGGGTGGTGTCATTTGACTTGTTTCAGAGTCCTTCGTTGTAATTGGTTTACCTTAGCCCCGTCCCCTTTTCTGATTGGCCGAAACTTTCTTTGGCTTTATCTCGTCAAACGTTTGTCGTACAGACTTGTGGGTGGTGTCATTTGATTTTTTCAGAGTCCTTCAGCTTAACTGGTTTAACTTAGCCCTGTCGCCTCTTCTGATAAGCCGGAACTTGACTAACTCGTCAACCGTTTGTCGTACAAATGTGTGGGTGTTGTCTTGACTTGTTTCAGAGTTTTTCACCTTAATTCGTTTAAAAAAATCCCCGCCCCCTCTTCTGAGTGGCCGACATTGGCTATAACTCGTCAACCGTTTGTCGTACAAACTTGTGGGTGGTGTCATTTGACTTGTTTCAGAGTTCTTCACCTTAATTGCTATACCTTGGCCCTGCCCCTCTTCTGATTGGCCAAAACTTATTTGGTTTTATCTCGTCAACTGTTTGTCGTACATGGGTGGTGTCATATGACTTGTTTCAGAGTCCTTCGCTGTAATTGGTTTACCTTAGCCCTGTCCCCTCAACCGTTTTTCGTACACATTTGTGGGTAGTTTAATTACATTTCTTCAGCTTAATTCAGCTCCGCCCCCTCTTCGGAATCAGCAAAACTTTTTTGGCTTTATCTCGTCAACCGTTCGTCGTATAGACTTGTGGGTGATGTCATTTGACTTGTTTCAGAGTCTTTCACTATAATTAGTTTACCTTAGCCCCGCCCCTTCTTCAAATTGGCAACCTTTAGTCGTACAGACTAGTGCTGTCTTTTGAGTTCTTTCAGAGTTCTTGTTTCAGATTTCTTCACCTTAATTGGTAAGTATCAAGGGGTAAGTTACAAACGGCTAGGGTTTCTATCGGCTAGGGTTTCTATCGGCTAGGGTTTCTATCGGCTAGGGTTTCTATCGGCTAGGGTTTCTATCGGCTAGGGTTTCTATCGGCTAGGGTTTCTATCGGCTAGGGTTTCTATCGGCTAGGGTTTCTATCGGCTAGGGTTTCTATCGGCTAGGGTTTCTATCGGCTAGGGTTTCTATCGGCTAGGGTTTCTATCGGCTAGGGTTTCTATCGGCTAGGGTTTCTATCGGCTAGGGTTTCTATCGGCTAGGGTTTCTATCGGCTAGGGTTTCTATCGGCTAGGGTTTCTATCGGCTAGGGTTTCTATCGGCTAGGGTTTCTATCGGCTAGGGTTTCTATCGGCTAGGGTTTCTATCGGCTAGGGTTTCTATCGGCTAGGGTTTCTATCGGCTAGGGTTTCTATCGGCTAGGGTTTCTATCGGCTAGGGTTTCTATCGGCTAGGGTTTCTATCGGCTAGGGTTTCTATCGGCTAGGGTTTCTATCGGCTAGGGTTTCTATCGGCTAGGGTTTCTATCGGCTAGGGTTTCTATCGGCTAGGGTTTCTATCGGCTAGGGTTTCTATCGGCTAGGGTTTCTATCGGCTAGGGTTTCTATCGGCTAGGGTTTCTATCGGCTAGGGTTTCTATCGGCTAGGGTTTCTATCGGCTAGGGTTTCTATCGGCTAGGGTTTCTATCGGCTAGGGTTTCTATCGGCTAGGGTTTCTATCGGCTAGGGTTTCTATCGGCTAGGGTTTCTATCGGCTAGGGTTTCTATCGGCTAGGGTTTCTATCGGCTAGGGTTTCTATCGGCTAGGGTTTCTATCGGCTAGGGTTTCTATCGGCTAGGGTTTCTATCGGCTAGGGTTTCTATCGGCTAGGGTTTCTATCGGCTAGGGTTTCTATCGGCTAGGGTTTCTATCGGCTAGGGTTTCTATCGGCTAGGGTTTCTATCGGCTAGGGTTTCTATCGGCTAGGGTTTCTATCGGCTAGGGTTTCTATCGGCTAGGGTTTCTATCGGCTAGGGTTTCTATCGGCTAGGGTTTCTATCGGCTAGGGTTTCTATCGGCTAGGGTTTCTATCGGCTAGGGTTTCTATCGGCTAGGGTTTCTATCGGCTAGGGTTTCTATCGGCTAGGGTTTCTATCGGCTAGGGTTTCTATCGGCTAGGGTTTCTATCGGCTAGGGTTTCTATCGGCTAGGGTTTCTATCGGCTAGGGTTTCTATCGGCTAGGGTTTCTATCGGCTAGGGTTTCTATCGGCTAGGGTTTCTATCGGCTAGGGTTTCTATCGGCTAGGGTTTCTATCGGCTAGGGTTTCTATCGGCTAGGGTTTCTATCGGCTAGGGTTTCTATCGGCTAGGGTTTCTATCGGCTAGGGTTTCTATCGGCTAGGGTTTCTATCGGCTAGGGTTTCTATCGGCTAGGGTTTCTATCGGCTAGGGTTTCTATCGGCTAGGGTTTCTATCGGCTAGGGTTTCTATCGGCTAGGGTTTCTATCGGCTAGGGTTTCTATCGGCTAGGGTTTCTATCGGCTAGGGTTTCTATCGGCTAGGGTTTCTATCGGCTAGGGTTTCTATCGGCTAGGGTTTCTATCGGCTAGGGTTTCTATCGGCTAGGGTTTCTATCGGCTAGGGTTTCTATCGGCTAGGGTTTCTATCGGCTAGGGTTTCTATCGGCTAGGGTTTCTATCGGCTAGGGTTTCTATCGGCTAGGGTTTCTATCGGCTAGGGTTTCTATCGGCTAGGGTTTCTATCGGCTAGGGTTTCTATCGGCTAGGGTTTCTATCGGCTAGGGTTTCTATCGGCTAGGGTTTCTATCGGCTAGGGTTTCTATCGGCTAGGGTTTCTATCGGCTAGGGTTTCTATCGGCTAGGGTTTCTATCGGCTAGGGTTTCTATCGGCTAGGGTTTCTATCGGCTAGGGTTTCTATCGGCTAGGGTTTCTATCGGCTAGGGTTTCTATCGGCTAGGGTTTCTATCGGCTAGGGTTTCTATCGGCTAGGGTTTCTATCGGCTAGGGTTTCTATCGGCTAGGGTTTCTATCGGCTAGGGTTTCTATCGGCTAGGGTTTCTATCGGCTAGGGTTTCTATCGGCTAGGGTTTCTATCGGCTAGGGTTTCTATCGGCTAGGGTTTCTATCGGCTAGGGTTTCTATCGGCTAGGGTTTCTATCGGCTAGGGTTTCTATCGGCTAGGGTTTCTATCGGCTAGGGTTTCTATCGGCTAGGGTTTCTATCGGCTAGGGTTTCTATCGGCTAGGGTTTCTATCGGCTAGGGTTTCTATCGGCTAGGGTTTCTATCGGCTAGGGTTTCTATCGGCTAGGGTTTCTATCGGCTAGGGTTTCTATCGGCTAGGGTTTCTATCGGCTAGGGTTTCTATCGGCTAGGGTTTCTATCGGCTAGGGTTTCTATCGGCTAGGGTTTCTATCGGCTAGGGTTTCTATCGGCTAGGGTTTCTATCGGCTAGGGTTTCTATCGGCTAGGGTTTCTATCGGCTAGGGTTTCTATCGGCTAGGGTTTCTATCGGCTAGGGTTTCTATCGGCTAGGGTTTCTATCGGCTAGGGTTTCTATCGGCTAGGGTTTCTATCGGCTAGGGTTTCTATCGGCTAGGGTTTCTATCGGCTAGGGTTTCTATCGGCTAGGGTTTCTATCGGCTAGGGTTTCTATCGGCTAGGGTTTCTATCGGCTAGGGTTTCTATCGGCTAGGGTTTCTATCGGCTAGGGTTTCTATCGGCTAGGGTTTCTATCGGCTAGGGTTTCTATCGGCTAGGGTTTCTATCGGCTAGGGTTTCTATCGGCTAGGGTTTCTATCGGCTAGGGTTTCTATCGGCTAGGGTTTCTATCGGCTAGGGTTTCTATCGGCTAGGGTTTCTATCGGCTAGGGTTTCTATCGGCTAGGGTTTCTATCGGCTAGGGTTTCTATCGGCTAGGGTTTCTATCGGCTAGGGTTTCTATCGGCTAGGGTTTCTATCGGCTAGGGTTTCTATCGGCTAGGGTTTCTATCGGCTAGGGTTTCTATCGGCTAGGGTTTCTATCGGCTAGGGTTTCTATCGGCTAGGGTTTCTATCGGCTAGGGTTTCTATCGGCTAGGGTTTCTATCGGCTAGGGTTTCTATCGGCTAGGGTTTCTATCGGCTAGGGTTTCTATCGGCTAGGGTTTCTATCGGCTAGGGTTTCTATCGGCTAGGGTTTCTATCGGCTAGGGTTTCTATCGGCTAGGGTTTCTATCGGCTAGGGTTTCTATCGGCTAGGGTTTCTATCGGCTAGGGTTTCTATCGGCTAGGGTTTCTATCGGCTAGGGTTTCTATCGGCTAGGGTTTCTATCGGCTAGGGTTTCTATCGGCTAGGGTTTCTATCGGCTAGGGTTTCTATCGGCTAGGGTTTCTATCGGCTAGGGTTTCTATCGGCTAGGGTTTCTATCGGCTAGGGTTTCTATCGGCTAGGGTTTCTATCGGCTAGGGTTTCTATCGGCTAGGGTTTCTATCGGCTAGGGTTTCTATCGGCTAGGGTTTCTATCGGCTAGGGTTTCTATCGGCTAGGGTTTCTATCGGCTAGGGTTTCTATCGGCTAGGGTTTCTATCGGCTAGGGTTTCTATCGGCTAGGGTTTCTATCGGCTAGGGTTTCTATCGGCTAGGGTTTCTATCGGCTAGGGTTTCTATCGGCTAGGGTTTCTATCGGCTAGGGTTTCTATCGGCTAGGGTTTCTATCGGCTAGGGTTTCTATCGGCTAGGGTTTCTATCGGCTAGGGTTTCTATCGGCTAGGGTTTCTATCGGCTAGGGTTTCTATCGGCTAGGGTTTCTATCGGCTAGGGTTTCTATCGGCTAGGGTTTCTATCGGCTAGGGTTTCTATCGGCTAGGGTTTCTATCGGCTAGGGTTTCTATCGGCTAGGGTTTCTATCGGCTAGGGTTTCTATCGGCTAGGGTTTCTATCGGCTAGGGTTTCTATCGGCTAGGGTTTCTATCGGCTAGGGTTTCTATCGGCTAGGGTTTCTATCGGCTAGGGTTTCTATCGGCTAGGGTTTCTATCGGCTAGGGTTTCTATCGGCTAGGGTTTCTATCGGCTAGGGTTTCTATCGGCTAGGGTTTCTATCGGCTAGGGTTTCTATCGGCTAGGGTTTCTATCGGCTAGGGTTTCTATCGGCTAGGGTTTCTATCGGCTAGGGTTTCTATCGGCTAGGGTTTCTATCGGCTAGGGTTTCTATCGGCTAGGGTTTCTATCGGCTAGGGTTTCTATCGGCTAGGGTTTCTATCGGCTAGGGTTTCTATCGGCTAGGGTTTCTATCGGCTAGGGTTTCTATCGGCTAGGGTTTCTATCGGCTAGGGTTTCTATCGGCTAGGGTTTCTATCGGCTAGGGTTTCTATCGGCTAGGGTTTCTATCGGCTAGGGTTTCTATCGGCTAGGGTTTCTATCGGCTAGGGTTTCTATCGGCTAGGGTTTCTATCGGCTAGGGTTTCTATCGGCTAGGGTTTCTATCGGCTAGGGTTTCTATCGGCTAGGGTTTCTATCGGCTAGGGTTTCTATCGGCTAGGGTTTCTATCGGCTAGGGTTTCTATCGGCTAGGGTTTCTATCGGCTAGGGTTTCTATCGGCTAGGGTTTCTATCGGCTAGGGTTTCTATCGGCTAGGGTTTCTATCGGCTAGGGTTTCTATCGGCTAGGGTTTCTATCGGCTAGGGTTTCTATCGGCTAGGGTTTCTATCGGCTAGGGTTTCTATCGGCTAGGGTTTCTATCGGCTAGGGTTTCTATCGGCTAGGGTTTCTATCGGCTAGGGTTTCTATCGGCTAGGGTTTCTATCGGCTAGGGTTTCTATCGGCTAGGGTTTCTATCGGCTAGGGTTTCTATCGGCTAGGGTTTCTATCGGCTAGGGTTTCTATCGGCTAGGGTTTCTATCGGCTAGGGTTTCTATCGGCTAGGGTTTCTATCGGCTAGGGTTTCTATCGGCTAGGGTTTCTATCGGCTAGGGTTTCTATCGGCTAGGGTTTCTATCGGCTAGGGTTTCTATCGGCTAGGGTTTCTATCGGCTAGGGTTTCTATCGGCTAGGGTTTCTATCGGCTAGGGTTTCTATCGGCTAGGGTTTCTATCGGCTAGGGTTTCTATCGGCTAGGGTTTCTATCGGCTAGGGTTTCTATCGGCTAGGGTTTCTATCGGCTAGGGTTTCTATCGGCTAGGGTTTCTATCGGCTAGGGTTTCTATCGGCTAGGGTTTCTATCGGCTAGGGTTTCTATCGGCTAGGGTTTCTATCGGCTAGGGTTTCTATCGGCTAGGGTTTCTATCGGCTAGGGTTTCTATCGGCTAGGGTTTCTATCGGCTAGGGTTTCTATCGGCTAGGGTTTCTATCGGCTAGGGTTTCTATCGGCTAGGGTTTCTATCGGCTAGGGTTTCTATCGGCTAGGGTTTCTATCGGCTAGGGTTTCTATCGGCTAGGGTTTCTATCGGCTAGGGTTTCTATCGGCTAGGGTTTCTATCGGCTAGGGTTTCTATCGGCTAGGGTTTCTATCGGCTAGGGTTTCTATCGGCTAGGGTTTCTATCGGCTAGGGTTTCTATCGGCTAGGGTTTCTATCGGCTAGGGTTTCTATCGGCTAGGGTTTCTATCGGCTAGGGTTTCTATCGGCTAGGGTTTCTATCGGCTAGGGTTTCTATCGGCTAGGGTTTCTATCGGCTAGGGTTTCTATCGGCTAGGGTTTCTATCGGCTAGGGTTTCTATCGGCTAGGGTTTCTATCGGCTAGGGTTTCTATCGGCTAGGGTTTCTATCGGCTAGGGTTTCTATCGGCTAGGGTTTCTATCGGCTAGGGTTTCTATCGGCTAGGGTTTCTATCGGCTAGGGTTTCTATCGGCTAGGGTTTCTATCGGCTAGGGTTTCTATCGGCTAGGGTTTCTATCGGCTAGGGTTTCTATCGGCTAGGGTTTCTATCGGCTAGGGTTTCTATCGGCTAGGGTTTCTATCGGCTAGGGTTTCTATCGGCTAGGGTTTCTATCGGCTAGGGTTTCTATCGGCTAGGGTTTCTATCGGCTAGGGTTTCTATCGGCTAGGGTTTCTATCGGCTAGGGTTTCTATCGGCTAGGGTTTCTATCGGCTAGGGTTTCTATCGGCTAGGGTTTCTATCGGCTAGGGTTTCTATCGGCTAGGGTTTCTATCGGCTAGGGTTTCTATCGGCTAGGGTTTCTATCGGCTAGGGTTTCTATCGGCTAGGGTTTCTATCGGCTAGGGTTTCTATCGGCTAGGGTTTCTATCGGCTAGGGTTTCTATCGGCTAGGGTTTCTATCGGCTAGGGTTTCTATCGGCTAGGGTTTCTATCGGCTAGGGTTTCTATCGGCTAGGGTTTCTATCGGCTAGGGTTTCTATCGGCTAGGGTTTCTATCGGCTAGGGTTTCTATCGGCTAGGGTTTCTATCGGCTAGGGTTTCTATCGGCTAGGGTTTCTATCGGCTAGGGTTTCTATCGGCTAGGGTTTCTATCGGCTAGGGTTTCTATCGGCTAGGGTTTCTATCGGCTAGGGTTTCTATCGGCTAGGGTTTCTATCGGCTAGGGTTTCTATCGGCTAGGGTTTCTATCGGCTAGGGTTTCTATCGGCTAGGGTTTCTATCGGCTAGGGTTTCTATCGGCTAGGGTTTCTATCGGCTAGGGTTTCTATCGGCTAGGGTTTCTATCGGCTAGGGTTTCTATCGGCTAGGGTTTCTATCGGCTAGGGTTTCTATCGGCTAGGGTTTCTATCGGCTAGGGTTTCTATCGGCTAGGGTTTCTATCGGCTAGGGTTTCTATCGGCTAGGGTTTCTATCGGCTAGGGTTTCTATCGGCTAGGGTTTCTATCGGCTAGGGTTTCTATCGGCTAGGGTTTCTATCGGCTAGGGTTTCTATCGGCTAGGGTTTCTATCGGCTAGGGTTTCTATCGGCTAGGGTTTCTATCGGCTAGGGTTTCTATCGGCTAGGGTTTCTATCGGCTAGGGTTTCTATCGGCTAGGGTTTCTATCGGCTAGGGTTTCTATCGGCTAGGGTTTCTATCGGCTAGGGTTTCTATCGGCTAGGGTTTCTATCGGCTAGGGTTTCTATCGGCTAGGGTTTCTATCGGCTAGGGTTTCTATCGGCTAGGGTTTCTATCGGCTAGGGTTTCTATCGGCTAGGGTTTCTATCGGCTAGGGTTTCTATCGGCTAGGGTTTCTATCGGCTAGGGTTTCTATCGGCTAGGGTTTCTATCGGCTAGGGTTTCTATCGGCTAGGGTTTCTATCGGCTAGGGTTTCTATCGGCTAGGGTTTCTATCGGCTAGGGTTTCTATCGGCTAGGGTTTCTATCGGCTAGGGTTTCTATCGGCTAGGGTTTCTATCGGCTAGGGTTTCTATCGGCTAGGGTTTCTATCGGCTAGGGTTTCTATCGGCTAGGGTTTCTATCGGCTAGGGTTTCTATCGGCTAGGGTTTCTATCGGCTAGGGTTTCTATCGGCTAGGGTTTCTATCGGCTAGGGTTTCTATCGGCTAGGGTTTCTATCGGCTAGGGTTTCTATCGGCTAGGGTTTCTATCGGCTAGGGTTTCTATCGGCTAGGGTTTCTATCGGCTAGGGTTTCTATCGGCTAGGGTTTCTATCGGCTAGGGTTTCTATCGGCTAGGGTTTCTATCGGCTAGGGTTTCTATCGGCTAGGGTTTCTATCGGCTAGGGTTTCTATCGGCTAGGGTTTCTATCGGCTAGGGTTTCTATCGGCTAGGGTTTCTATCGGCTAGGGTTTCTATCGGCTAGGGTTTCTATCGGCTAGGGTTTCTATCGGCTAGGGTTTCTATCGGCTAGGGTTTCTATCGGCTAGGGTTTCTATCGGCTAGGGTTTCTATCGGCTAGGGTTTCTATCGGCTAGGGTTTCTATCGGCTAGGGTTTCTATCGGCTAGGGTTTCTATCGGCTAGGGTTTCTATCGGCTAGGGTTTCTATCGGCTAGGGTTTCTATCGGCTAGGGTTTCTATCGGCTAGGGTTTCTATCGGCTAGGGTTTCTATCGGCTAGGGTTTCTATCGGCTAGGGTTTCTATCGGCTAGGGTTTCTATCGGCTAGGGTTTCTATCGGCTAGGGTTTCTATCGGCTAGGGTTTCTATCGGCTAGGGTTTCTATCGGCTAGGGTTTCTATCGGCTAGGGTTTCTATCGGCTAGGGTTTCTATCGGCTAGGGTTTCTATCGGCTAGGGTTTCTATCGGCTAGGGTTTCTATCGGCTAGGGTTTCTATCGGCTAGGGTTTCTATCGGCTAGGGTTTCTATCGGCTAGGGTTTCTATCGGCTAGGGTTTCTATCGGCTAGGGTTTCTATCGGCTAGGGTTTCTATCGGCTAGGGTTTCTATCGGCTAGGGTTTCTATCGGCTAGGGTTTCTATCGGCTAGGGTTTCTATCGGCTAGGGTTTCTATCGGCTAGGGTTTCTATCGGCTAGGGTTTCTATCGGCTAGGGTTTCTATCGGCTAGGGTTTCTATCGGCTAGGGTTTCTATCGGCTAGGGTTTCTATCGGCTAGGGTTTCTATCGGCTAGGGTTTCTATCGGCTAGGGTTTCTATCGGCTAGGGTTTCTATCGGCTAGGGTTTCTATCGGCTAGGGTTTCTATCGGCTAGGGTTTCTATCGGCTAGGGTTTCTATCGGCTAGGGTTTCTATCGGCTAGGGTTTCTATCGGCTAGGGTTTCTATCGGCTAGGGTTTCTATCGGCTAGGGTTTCTATCGGCTAGGGTTTCTATCGGCTAGGGTTTCTATCGGCTAGGGTTTCTATCGGCTAGGGTTTCTATCGGCTAGGGTTTCTATCGGCTAGGGTTTCTATCGGCTAGGGTTTCTATCGGCTAGGGTTTCTATCGGCTAGGGTTTCTATCGGCTAGGGTTTCTATCGGCTAGGGTTTCTATCGGCTAGGGTTTCTATCGGCTAGGGTTTCTATCGGCTAGGGTTTCTATCGGCTAGGGTTTCTATCGGCTAGGGTTTCTATCGGCTAGGGTTTCTATCGGCTAGGGTTTCTATCGGCTAGGGTTTCTATCGGCTAGGGTTTCTATCGGCTAGGGTTTCTATCGGCTAGGGTTTCTATCGGCTAGGGTTTCTATCGGCTAGGGTTTCTATCGGCTAGGGTTTCTATCGGCTAGGGTTTCTATCGGCTAGGGTTTCTATCGGCTAGGGTTTCTATCGGCTAGGGTTTCTATCGGCTAGGGTTTCTATCGGCTAGGGTTTCTATCGGCTAGGGTTTCTATCGGCTAGGGTTTCTATCGGCTAGGGTTTCTATCGGCTAGGGTTTCTATCGGCTAGGGTTTCTATCGGCTAGGGTTTCTATCGGCTAGGGTTTCTATCGGCTAGGGTTTCTATCGGCTAGGGTTTCTATCGGCTAGGGTTTCTATCGGCTAGGGTTTCTATCGGCTAGGGTTTCTATCGGCTAGGGTTTCTATCGGCTAGGGTTTCTATCGGCTAGGGTTTCTATCGGCTAGGGTTTCTATCGGCTAGGGTTTCTATCGGCTAGGGTTTCTATCGGCTAGGGTTTCTATCGGCTAGGGTTTCTATCGGCTAGGGTTTCTATCGGCTAGGGTTTCTATCGGCTAGGGTTTCTATCGGCTAGGGTTTCTATCGGCTAGGGTTTCTATCGGCTAGGGTTTCTATCGGCTAGGGTTTCTATCGGCTAGGGTTTCTATCGGCTAGGGTTTCTATCGGCTAGGGTTTCTATCGGCTAGGGTTTCTATCGGCTAGGGTTTCTATCGGCTAGGGTTTCTATCGGCTAGGGTTTCTATCGGCTAGGGTTTCTATCGGCTAGGGTTTCTATCGGCTAGGGTTTCTATCGGCTAGGGTTTCTATCGGCTAGGGTTTCTATCGGCTAGGGTTTCTATCGGCTAGGGTTTCTATCGGCTAGGGTTTCTATCGGCTAGGGTTTCTATCGGCTAGGGTTTCTATCGGCTAGGGTTTCTATCGGCTAGGGTTTCTATCGGCTAGGGTTTCTATCGGCTAGGGTTTCTATCGGCTAGGGTTTCTATCGGCTAGGGTTTCTATCGGCTAGGGTTTCTATCGGCTAGGGTTTCTATCGGCTAGGGTTTCTATCGGCTAGGGTTTCTATCGGCTAGGGTTTCTATCGGCTAGGGTTTCTATCGGCTAGGGTTTCTATCGGCTAGGGTTTCTATCGGCTAGGGTTTCTATCGGCTAGGGTTTCTATCGGCTAGGGTTTCTATCGGCTAGGGTTTCTATCGGCTAGGGTTTCTATCGGCTAGGGTTTCTATCGGCTAGGGTTTCTATCGGCTAGGGTTTCTATCGGCTAGGGTTTCTATCGGCTAGGGTTTCTATCGGCTAGGGTTTCTATCGGCTAGGGTTTCTATCGGCTAGGGTTTCTATCGGCTAGGGTTTCTATCGGCTAGGGTTTCTATCGGCTAGGGTTTCTATCGGCTAGGGTTTCTATCGGCTAGGGTTTCTATCGGCTAGGGTTTCTATCGGCTAGGGTTTCTATCGGCTAGGGTTTCTATCGGCTAGGGTTTCTATCGGCTAGGGTTTCTATCGGCTAGGGTTTCTATCGGCTAGGGTTTCTATCGGCTAGGGTTTCTATCGGCTAGGGTTTCTATCGGCTAGGGTTTCTATCGGCTAGGGTTTCTATCGGCTAGGGTTTCTATCGGCTAGGGTTTCTATCGGCTAGGGTTTCTATCGGCTAGGGTTTCTATCGGCTAGGGTTTCTATCGGCTAGGGTTTCTATCGGCTAGGGTTTCTATCGGCTAGGGTTTCTATCGGCTAGGGTTTCTATCGGCTAGGGTTTCTATCGGCTAGGGTTTCTATCGGCTAGGGTTTCTATCGGCTAGGGTTTCTATCGGCTAGGGTTTCTATCGGCTAGGGTTTCTATCGGCTAGGGTTTCTATCGGCTAGGGTTTCTATCGGCTAGGGTTTCTATCGGCTAGGGTTTCTATCGGCTAGGGTTTCTATCGGCTAGGGTTTCTATCGGCTAGGGTTTCTATCGGCTAGGGTTTCTATCGGCTAGGGTTTCTATCGGCTAGGGTTTCTATCGGCTAGGGTTTCTATCGGCTAGGGTTTCTATCGGCTAGGGTTTCTATCGGCTAGGGTTTCTATCGGCTAGGGTTTCTATCGGCTAGGGTTTCTATCGGCTAGGGTTTCTATCGGCTAGGGTTTCTATCGGCTAGGGTTTCTATCGGCTAGGGTTTCTATCGGCTAGGGTTTCTATCGGCTAGGGTTTCTATCGGCTAGGGTTTCTATCGGCTAGGGTTTCTATCGGCTAGGGTTTCTATCGGCTAGGGTTTCTATCGGCTAGGGTTTCTATCGGCTAGGGTTTCTATCGGCTAGGGTTTCTATCGGCTAGGGTTTCTATCGGCTAGGGTTTCTATCGGCTAGGGTTTCTATCGGCTAGGGTTTCTATCGGCTAGGGTTTCTATCGGCTAGGGTTTCTATCGGCTAGGGTTTCTATCGGCTAGGGTTTCTATCGGCTAGGGTTTCTATCGGCTAGGGTTTCTATCGGCTAGGGTTTCTATCGGCTAGGGTTTCTATCGGCTAGGGTTTCTATCGGCTAGGGTTTCTATCGGCTAGGGTTTCTATCGGCTAGGGTTTCTATCGGCTAGGGTTTCTATCGGCTAGGGTTTCTATCGGCTAGGGTTTCTATCGGCTAGGGTTTCTATCGGCTAGGGTTTCTATCGGCTAGGGTTTCTATCGGCTAGGGTTTCTATCGGCTAGGGTTTCTATCGGCTAGGGTTTCTATCGGCTAGGGTTTCTATCGGCTAGGGTTTCTATCGGCTAGGGTTTCTATCGGCTAGGGTTTCTATCGGCTAGGGTTTCTATCGGCTAGGGTTTCTATCGGCTAGGGTTTCTATCGGCTAGGGTTTCTATCGGCTAGGGTTTCTATCGGCTAGGGTTTCTATCGGCTAGGGTTTCTATCGGCTAGGGTTTCTATCGGCTAGGGTTTCTATCGGCTAGGGTTTCTATCGGCTAGGGTTTCTATCGGCTAGGGTTTCTATCGGCTAGGGTTTCTATCGGCTAGGGTTTCTATCGGCTAGGGTTTCTATCGGCTAGGGTTTCTATCGGCTAGGGTTTCTATCGGCTAGGGTTTCTATCGGCTAGGGTTTCTATCGGCTAGGGTTTCTATCGGCTAGGGTTTCTATCGGCTAGGGTTTCTATCGGCTAGGGTTTCTATCGGCTAGGGTTTCTATCGGCTAGGGTTTCTATCGGCTAGGGTTTCTATCGGCTAGGGTTTCTATCGGCTAGGGTTTCTATCGGCTAGGGTTTCTATCGGCTAGGGTTTCTATCGGCTAGGGTTTCTATCGGCTAGGGTTTCTATCGGCTAGGGTTTCTATCGGCTAGGGTTTCTATCGGCTAGGGTTTCTATCGGCTAGGGTTTCTATCGGCTAGGGTTTCTATCGGCTAGGGTTTCTATCGGCTAGGGTTTCTATCGGCTAGGGTTTCTATCGGCTAGGGTTTCTATCGGCTAGGGTTTCTATCGGCTAGGGTTTCTATCGGCTAGGGTTTCTATCGGCTAGGGTTTCTATCGGCTAGGGTTTCTATCGGCTAGGGTTTCTATCGGCTAGGGTTTCTATCGGCTAGGGTTTCTATCGGCTAGGGTTTCTATCGGCTAGGGTTTCTATCGGCTAGGGTTTCTATCGGCTAGGGTTTCTATCGGCTAGGGTTTCTATCGGCTAGGGTTTCTATCGGCTAGGGTTTCTATCGGCTAGGGTTTCTATCGGCTAGGGTTTCTATCGGCTAGGGTTTCTATCGGCTAGGGTTTCTATCGGCTAGGGTTTCTATCGGCTAGGGTTTCTATCGGCTAGGGTTTCTATCGGCTAGGGTTTCTATCGGCTAGGGTTTCTATCGGCTAGGGTTTCTATCGGCTAGGGTTTCTATCGGCTAGGGTTTCTATCGGCTAGGGTTTCTATCGGCTAGGGTTTCTATCGGCTAGGGTTTCTATCGGCTAGGGTTTCTATCGGCTAGGGTTTCTATCGGCTAGGGTTTCTATCGGCTAGGGTTTCTATCGGCTAGGGTTTCTATCGGCTAGGGTTTCTATCGGCTAGGGTTTCTATCGGCTAGGGTTTCTATCGGCTAGGGTTTCTATCGGCTAGGGTTTCTATCGGCTAGGGTTTCTATCGGCTAGGGTTTCTATCGGCTAGGGTTTCTATCGGCTAGGGTTTCTATCGGCTAGGGTTTCTATCGGCTAGGGTTTCTATCGGCTAGGGTTTCTATCGGCTAGGGTTTCTATCGGCTAGGGTTTCTATCGGCTAGGGTTTCTATCGGCTAGGGTTTCTATCGGCTAGGGTTTCTATCGGCTAGGGTTTCTATCGGCTAGGGTTTCTATCGGCTAGGGTTTCTATCGGCTAGGGTTTCTATCGGCTAGGGTTTCTATCGGCTAGGGTTTCTATCGGCTAGGGTTTCTATCGGCTAGGGTTTCTATCGGCTAGGGTTTCTATCGGCTAGGGTTTCTATCGGCTAGGGTTTCTATCGGCTAGGGTTTCTATCGGCTAGGGTTTCTATCGGCTAGGGTTTCTATCGGCTAGGGTTTCTATCGGCTAGGGTTTCTATCGGCTAGGGTTTCTATCGGCTAGGGTTTCTATCGGCTAGGGTTTCTATCGGCTAGGGTTTCTATCGGCTAGGGTTTCTATCGGCTAGGGTTTCTATCGGCTAGGGTTTCTATCGGCTAGGGTTTCTATCGGCTAGGGTTTCTATCGGCTAGGGTTTCTATCGGCTAGGGTTTCTATCGGCTAGGGTTTCTATCGGCTAGGGTTTCTATCGGCTAGGGTTTCTATCGGCTAGGGTTTCTATCGGCTAGGGTTTCTATCGGCTAGGGTTTCTATCGGCTAGGGTTTCTATCGGCTAGGGTTTCTATCGGCTAGGGTTTCTATCGGCTAGGGTTTCTATCGGCTAGGGTTTCTATCGGCTAGGGTTTCTATCGGCTAGGGTTTCTATCGGCTAGGGTTTCTATCGGCTAGGGTTTCTATCGGCTAGGGTTTCTATCGGCTAGGGTTTCTATCGGCTAGGGTTTCTATCGGCTAGGGTTTCTATCGGCTAGGGTTTCTATCGGCTAGGGTTTCTATCGGCTAGGGTTTCTATCGGCTAGGGTTTCTATCGGCTAGGGTTTCTATCGGCTAGGGTTTCTATCGGCTAGGGTTTCTATCGGCTAGGGTTTCTATCGGCTAGGGTTTCTATCGGCTAGGGTTTCTATCGGCTAGGGTTTCTATCGGCTAGGGTTTCTATCGGCTAGGGTTTCTATCGGCTAGGGTTTCTATCGGCTAGGGTTTCTATCGGCTAGGGTTTCTATCGGCTAGGGTTTCTATCGGCTAGGGTTTCTATCGGCTAGGGTTTCTATCGGCTAGGGTTTCTATCGGCTAGGGTTTCTATCGGCTAGGGTTTCTATCGGCTAGGGTTTCTATCGGCTAGGGTTTCTATCGGCTAGGGTTTCTATCGGCTAGGGTTTCTATCGGCTAGGGTTTCTATCGGCTAGGGTTTCTATCGGCTAGGGTTTCTATCGGCTAGGGTTTCTATCGGCTAGGGTTTCTATCGGCTAGGGTTTCTATCGGCTAGGGTTTCTATCGGCTAGGGTTTCTATCGGCTAGGGTTTCTATCGGCTAGGGTTTCTATCGGCTAGGGTTTCTATCGGCTAGGGTTTCTATCGGCTAGGGTTTCTATCGGCTAGGGTTTCTATCGGCTAGGGTTTCTATCGGCTAGGGTTTCTATCGGCTAGGGTTTCTATCGGCTAGGGTTTCTATCGGCTAGGGTTTCTATCGGCTAGGGTTTCTATCGGCTAGGGTTTCTATCGGCTAGGGTTTCTATCGGCTAGGGTTTCTATCGGCTAGGGTTTCTATCGGCTAGGGTTTCTATCGGCTAGGGTTTCTATCGGCTAGGGTTTCTATCGGCTAGGGTTTCTATCGGCTAGGGTTTCTATCGGCTAGGGTTTCTATCGGCTAGGGTTTCTATCGGCTAGGGTTTCTATCGGCTAGGGTTTCTATCGGCTAGGGTTTCTATCGGCTAGGGTTTCTATCGGCTAGGGTTTCTATCGGCTAGGGTTTCTATCGGCTAGGGTTTCTATCGGCTAGGGTTTCTATCGGCTAGGGTTTCTATCGGCTAGGGTTTCTATCGGCTAGGGTTTCTATCGGCTAGGGTTTCTATCGGCTAGGGTTTCTATCGGCTAGGGTTTCTATCGGCTAGGGTTTCTATCGGCTAGGGTTTCTATCGGCTAGGGTTTCTATCGGCTAGGGTTTCTATCGGCTAGGGTTTCTATCGGCTAGGGTTTCTATCGGCTAGGGTTTCTATCGGCTAGGGTTTCTATCGGCTAGGGTTTCTATCGGCTAGGGTTTCTATCGGCTAGGGTTTCTATCGGCTAGGGTTTCTATCGGCTAGGGTTTCTATCGGCTAGGGTTTCTATCGGCTAGGGTTTCTATCGGCTAGGGTTTCTATCGGCTAGGGTTTCTATCGGCTAGGGTTTCTATCGGCTAGGGTTTCTATCGGCTAGGGTTTCTATCGGCTAGGGTTTCTATCGGCTAGGGTTTCTATCGGCTAGGGTTTCTATCGGCTAGGGTTTCTATCGGCTAGGGTTTCTATCGGCTAGGGTTTCTATCGGCTAGGGTTTCTATCGGCTAGGGTTTCTATCGGCTAGGGTTTCTATCGGCTAGGGTTTCTATCGGCTAGGGTTTCTATCGGCTAGGGTTTCTATCGGCTAGGGTTTCTATCGGCTAGGGTTTCTATCGGCTAGGGTTTCTATCGGCTAGGGTTTCTATCGGCTAGGGTTTCTATCGGCTAGGGTTTCTATCGGCTAGGGTTTCTATCGGCTAGGGTTTCTATCGGCTAGGGTTTCTATCGGCTAGGGTTTCTATCGGCTAGGGTTTCTATCGGCTAGGGTTTCTATCGGCTAGGGTTTCTATCGGCTAGGGTTTCTATCGGCTAGGGTTTCTATCGGCTAGGGTTTCTATCGGCTAGGGTTTCTATCGGCTAGGGTTTCTATCGGCTAGGGTTTCTATCGGCTAGGGTTTCTATCGGCTAGGGTTTCTATCGGCTAGGGTTTCTATCGGCTAGGGTTTCTATCGGCTAGGGTTTCTATCGGCTAGGGTTTCTATCGGCTAGGGTTTCTATCGGCTAGGGTTTCTATCGGCTAGGGTTTCTATCGGCTAGGGTTTCTATCGGCTAGGGTTTCTATCGGCTAGGGTTTCTATCGGCTAGGGTTTCTATCGGCTAGGGTTTCTATCGGCTAGGGTTTCTATCGGCTAGGGTTTCTATCGGCTAGGGTTTCTATCGGCTAGGGTTTCTATCGGCTAGGGTTTCTATCGGCTAGGGTTTCTATCGGCTAGGGTTTCTATCGGCTAGGGTTTCTATCGGCTAGGGTTTCTATCGGCTAGGGTTTCTATCGGCTAGGGTTTCTATCGGCTAGGGTTTCTATCGGCTAGGGTTTCTATCGGCTAGGGTTTCTATCGGCTAGGGTTTCTATCGGCTAGGGTTTCTATCGGCTAGGGTTTCTATCGGC